>NC_056623.2:71325840-71631340 GCF_002870075.4 Lactuca sativa | reverse complement strand
CGAGATGTGGACGGGGGAAGCTCCCTCATTAGCACATATCAAGGTTTGGGGTTGCGAGGCTTTCGTAAGACGAGATACTCACGACAAGCTTGAACCTCGTAGTGAGCGATGTATTTTCATCGGCTACCCGCAGAAATCCTTTGGATATCTCTTCTATAGACCGAAGGATAATGTTGTCTTTGTTGCGAGGAGAGGAGTTTTCTGAGAACGAGAACTCATAGGCCAAGGAGACAGTGGGAGGCAAATCGAGCTTGAAGAGATTCAAGAGTCGATAGATGAAGGAACCTCTACCGCTAGCACTCAACCCGAGGAGGAAACTCCGGTTGAACCGATTGACAAGTCCTTACCTCTTAGATGTTCCGAAAGAGTTAGAGTTCAAACCCAGTTTTATGGTTTTCATATTACTAACGAAGGGGACACGTATATTAGTGATGGTACACTAATAAACCTTGATGAACCTAATAGCTATAAGGAAGCAATGGCAGGCCCGGAGTCTGCAAAATGGAAAGAGGCAATGGATAGCGAGATCCAATCCATGTATGATAACCAAGTTTGGAATTTGGTTGATAATGTGCCCGGACGTAGGACCGTTGGGTGCAAATGGATCTTCAAGAAGAAGACCGACGTGGATGGAAACGTACACACATATAAAGTGCGATTGGTTGCGAAGGGCTTTACTCAACCTCCCGAAATTGAATATGATGAGACCTTCTCACCAGTTGCAAAGATAAAATCTATTAGAGTGATGCTAGAAATTGCCGCATTTCATGATTATGAGATTTGGCAAATGGATGTCAAGACCGCTTTCCTTAACGGAAAGTTGGCTGAGGATGTTTACATGGCTCAGCCAGAGGGGTTTGTGGATCCGAAGCATCCGAATAGAGTGTGTAAGCTTGAGAAGTCCATTTATGGGCTTAAGCAAGCGTCTCGCAGATGGAATCTTTGCTTCGATGAGAAAGTCATAGAGTTTGGATTTGTACGAAGCGAAGATGAATCGTGTGTGTATGTCAAAGCCAGTGGGAGTATAGTAAGCTTCCTCATTCTATATGTCGATGACATATTACTCATAGGAAACGACATCCCGACTCTGCAGGAAGTTAAGTCCTGGCTCGGGAAGTGCTTCGCTATGAAGGACCTCGGAGAGGCTTCTTGCATTTTGGGAATAAGGATAGTGAGAGAAAGAAGTAAGAGACTAATAGGACTTAGTCAGAACACTTACTTAGAAAAGGTACTAAAACGTTTTAGTATGGAAAACTCAAAGAAGGGAGAATTATTGATACAAAGTAATGCCAAGTTGAGTAAGACTCAAAGTCCGAGTACCGAAGCTGAAATAACATAAATGAGCCGAGTACCATACGCTTCCGCAGTTGGCTCAATCATGTACGCTATGACTTGTACTCGCCCTGATGTAGCCTTTGCTTTGAGCATGGTTAGCAGATATCAAGGGAACCCTGGCACAGCTCATTGGATTGCGGTTAAGAATATCCTTAAGTACCTTCGGAGGACGAAGGAATGGTTTTTAGTCCTCGGAGGGAGTGATGACTTGAAGGTGTGAGGGTATAGTGACGCCAGCTTTCAAACCGATAGGGACAACTACCATTCGCAGTCGGGCTGGGTCTTTACCCTGAATGGAGGAGCAGTGACTTGGAAAAGTTCCAAGCAGGAAACTGTAGCTGATTCAACGTACGAATCAGAATACATTACGGAGAGCGAAGCGTCGAAGGAGGCAATATGGTTGAAGAACTTCATTGGTGATCTTGGAGTTGTACCCGCCATAAAGGAGCCCATGGAGATTTTCTGTGATAAGGAAGGAGCGGTTGCCTTGACCAAGGAACCAAGGGATCATGGTAGATCTCGACATATCGACAGAAAATATCACTTTATTAGACATCGTGTAGAAGAAGGACAACTCGTAGTGAAGAGGATATCATCAGAAGATAACCCAACAGATCCGCTTACGAAGGGACTAAGTAGGGTTAAGCACTTGCATCATGCTAGGAGTATTGGGCTGAAGGATGATATTAGCATAGATTAGATAGTAGTAGAAACGTGTAATAGATAAATGTAATTAACATTTGATGATTAAATAAAGGAGTATTATTTATGAGTAATGTTACTGTCTTATGTTAATTGTTTAACTATTGTTTCATTTTGCATGTTTTGACTTCCAGAATAATTGAATTTATTAAGAATAATCAAATTATTCAAATTGTCCACAATCGTTCATATGTTGGAAGTAGATATGAATGAAGATTGTCGTGAATTGGTGCGTAGATTGTCTAAATGGTATTAGACATAGCAAAAGATTTCTGCGACGTTCATGAGTGCTTATGAACTGGTTTTGAGCATTGGAACAAACCTGCGCTTGCTGGAATCACTTTATGGAATATGATATAAAACGGTGATCGCAAGACGATAATATCATATAGTCTTAAAACCTAGATATATGGTTTGTTATTTGTTAATTGGTTGTACATTGATAATGCGAAAACACATCAGTAACTCGGTGTTATAAAACGCATTGTTGTGTATAGTTGATTAATGAATAAGTAAATGCATATAAGTCGAAGTTTATCTGCAACTTTTATCCTAAGAAGGTAAAAGCGATATCTCGGCCGCTCGATGATTTGATTTGACTTATGTGTCGGGCCCGGTCAGAACTGAATTGATGTGTTCGATTAAGTTCTATGTCAAATAAATCAAAGATCGAGAAACCTAAATGCTTGACTAATCATTCCATAGAATTGTCAGCATGATATCTAACAGAGGACTGTACGATCCCTTATCTAAAGGACAAGATTGATTAGATCAGAGTTTGACAGCGTCTTTGAGAGCTACGATTGCAAATCGAATTGTACTTGTGCATATAGTTACTAGACTTATCCAAGTGGGAGACTGTTGGAATAGTGTCTAAGGCTGCAACTATATTAGGCAAGTATTTGACCCGATTGTGCATGGTCCTTTTGGGTTGCCTTCACCATAGCAACTTGATAGGATGATTTATTATGAGAGAATAGATATTATTAATATTTTATGAGAGTAATATAAGGAATAATAATATTGTTATTTGATTAATATAAGTCAAAGATTAATTAGTATTAATTTGGGGACTTAAAGAGATTAATTAAATAAGAGGGTATAAACTGTCAATTGTTTGATAGTTACACTTTGGGCTGTAAATCCTTATTGGATAGAGGATGGATGAATTCTAGGGCTTGGGATAGCCTCAAATTCGTCCAAGGCTTATCTAAGGAAAGGATTTGGATTGCTTTAAGGAAAGATTATCCAACTAGGGTTTAAGGGTGAAACCCTAGGAGCCTACAAGTATAAATAGACCCCTAGGACAAGGGAAATCGGCATCTCTTCTAAAGAAAGAAAACCATGGCCGAATTTCTTGCCTAACCTCTCTCTCAAATCATCCTCCTTGCTAGTTGGTGTTTGTAATCCATTAGAGGAGTGACAATTATGACTCTAGAGTTCCAAGACAACAAGATCAAACAAGAGATTCAAAGGTAAACTTCTAGATCTGATTTTGTATTGTTCTTATACCTAATTAGTCATTAGAAGTCTTGGATTCAAAGCATGTTTAATTAGAGAAACCTAGATCCAAGCATTAGGGTTTGCATGTGCACATAGGATTCTTCTGTTGGGTTTTGAGCAATCTAACACTTCCTAAGTGTTCATGCAACCCTAATAAACCTTGGATCTATGTTTGTCTAAATACATGCAAAATAATAATTTTTCCAAGGTTCATAACCTATCTAACATGGCATGGGGTACTTTTAAACATAAAAGAATTAGATGAGATTACATACCTTTTGATGATGAGTTCAATTCCTAAGGAGTTTGAGGGCCAAGCACCAATAATGTGAATGCCTCAAATGGAATCACAAATCACCACAAACTCTTGGAAAACTTTGAGAGAGTGTATACACACATAGAAATCGGCCACACCTAAGTCTCACACAACTAGTGCCACTAGTGGCTATTTCATGCAACATAAGCATGCTTATATAGTGTACATGATTAGGGTGAAACCCTAATAACCCATGACCTTTCCTTTTCCAAGGATCCATGGGTTAAAAGCTCCATGGATCATCCATGGACTTCCATATAAGCCTAGCCCATTAACAAATGAGTGTTAGCCCACACCATATAAAACAATAGCCCACAATTTAATTAGTCTTCCTTTTAATCTCTAAATTAATTCATAATTAATTTAAGACTAAGACTAATTAAATAACTTCATATTAATATATTATAACTTACAATATATTAATAAACATATGTGTATAACTCTCATAAAATTATCCATAAATAGTTTGGATGAAATGCAACCCAAATGGACCATGCCGGGTCGGGTCAAGTATATACCAAATAAGTTATGGACTTAGACACCTTATCCAACAGACTCCCACTTGGATAAGTCTAATAACTTTATTTGCGTATGTTACTTCAGGAACCAACCAGCAATCGTAGCTCTCGAAAACTCTGTTGAACTATGAAGCGCCATTTTAGATAAGTGATCATATACTCCTCTGGTCTCATGATATCAGCCGGACAAATACATGGAACAACGTCGTACTTATTGTCCAGCAGTTTGTTTCCCGATTTTCGATTTGTTTGACAAAGAACTTAATCGAACACATCAATTTAGTTCTGACCGACCGGTACATAGGTCACAACAAAATCATCGAGGGGCCCAGATATCGCTTCTATTTCTAGAAGGAACAGATAAACTTCGACTCATATGCTTGTTCTACTACTTGTTGAATTGTACACAAAGGCACGTTTTATAACATCAAGTTACTGATGCGTTTACGTGCAATCAATGCACAACCAACTCATAGGTAACAACTCATATCTCTAGGTTTGAAGATTTATATGATATTACCGTCTCACGATCACTCGAGATAAATTCCATGAAATGATACAAGTGAGCGTGGGTTTATTCCAATACTCATAACTTATGAGCATTCATGAATGTTGTAGCAACCATTGCTATGACTAAACCCATTTAGCCATCTACAAACTCGATTCATGACAGTCTTGATTCATACATACTTCCAACATATGAACGACTGTGGAGTGTTTAAATAACTTAGTCATTCGGAAAGAATAACCTAGCTATTTAGGAAGTCAAAACATGCAAAGTGAAACACAATAATAATCGAATCCAATATGGTTTCAGAACCCTTTTGAATATAAATAGAACCACCTTTTATTTATCACCATATTGATTACACATTATTCATTGTATAATGTTTCAAACAATCAACTTAAGACTTGAATAAAAACAACAGTCGTCCCATGCTCCTAGCATGTACACTTTGTTTTTCTAAACTATAGTTATGCCATACTCCAAGTATGCACACTATGTTTGTCTATGATCCTTACATTGTGATCTCGATCAATTGAACATGATTCCAATGATACTCATTTCACAATCCCAAATCCTTATTGTAAATGTGAGAATCCCCGATTCCTATCAATTACCAAAAAAAGTCTGTTAGATTTTAAACTTTTATGCAATGTTCCTCTTGTAATGATTATGCACAAAGTCACCAAAACCTTGTCACCAGTCATTACAGAGTATTCCAAAGAAGGTCAACTTCTATGGAACGGAAGTCTCATATTCAAAGTACATTGCTTTGAACATCCTTCTTGCATTAAGGTTTTCTAATCTTACATAGATTGAATAACTTCCACCTATGGAGACATTTCCATAGTCCCATTTTGACTATCACTTCTGAACAAGAGTTACTTCTTTTCAGAACATGTCAACACGGTCCTTTCTGACAACTTACATCATACTTCCAACTTTCCCTGAGCAACCAATCTTTGGCGAACCTCAGATTGTCCTCGACAATTGCTTAATCACTTTAGTCATATCCAGTTCTAGACTTTTCCCTTCTCAATGCCTTAAGCATTTGGAAAATTTAGAAAAGATGAATATTATAGCACATGCAATCGATCCTATATCCAAAGCATATGGGACACGATTCATGATGTTTGACATAAAGACATGATACTAGACAAGTCTTTTGCTACAATATTTTTTATTTGCCATGTTTTCAAAATTTAACTATGAAGAGGGATGCCGTAATCATAATCGAATTTTGAAAACACAATATATATAGAATTTCTTCAAGTTGAACCATTCCAACATAAAATTCATATATATATTCTTGACTAAAGATGGTTAAAATCTCAATCTAAGCTTCTAGAATTGAAATGAAGTATAATTTCCTCTCCCTTAATTATAGCAAAACAACTTTTCAACCCCTGCAACTTCACGAATTGAAACTTTGTTTTCTATAATTAACATTGCTAACTTGCAACACTAAACGTAATAATCATGCTCCCACTAACATGATGATTATCAGCATAACACTTATGCTCCCACTAGCTCTGACATATTTCCAGAAATCTGCTAGACTTCTGAAATTTAGATTCATACACCCTTTCTTAGATAGCTCACATGTGTGTCTAAATAATTTTCAACCGTTGCCATTTCTCACAAGTCCATGTTAGTGTGCCGGTGAACCACACGCGCTCCACTAACGACTTTTGAAAATGCAAATAACACAATTGATATCTACGTAAAATCTACTTAGTGAAAGCGTTTCCTCACCATCATTTTCATGAATCGGAGAGAAACCTTATGACACTTAGATTTTATAGTGTATGAGTTCCTATCCATGTGAATTTGTCAAAACCATAATCACAAGATAAGATTAGTGACAAATTCAGCCTTACATGGATTAAACTTGTTCAATCTTAGTTTCTTGTCACCTTGGTAGCACAAGGCCCACCAATGCTTCCAAGTTGAACTCTGATAACTCACATGCAAATTCAACTTATTTGAAGTAGGTACAGAAATAAGAATTATGTCAACACGATAGGTTGCAAACCTTAAGTTGTGTGCTAGTGATAAATTACAGGTTTTACTCTTGATTAAATCTTGAAACTTTTTCAGGATCTTTAAGGCTCCCACTGTCCCCTTGACATATAAGTTTCCCCAGTCAAGAACCATTCCTTGACAAAACAAATATTCAAGGGATAGTGCGGATTCTTATCAAGACTAACACTTCACACAATTGGTCTTAGTTGGTCTTTGTCTCATCCAAGACATCACAACTTACCAATCTCAAATGTACAAGAGTAGAAAACATTTTACTCTTACATTTGACTAGTGTTAATAAATCTTCCTTTATGTCACTCAAGGTTACAATCTTGGAGTATGACTCTAAGAATTATTTTGGAACGAAGTATGACTCATCTTCTCGATCTTAACCAACCCAACAATTCATGACCTCTCTTCTTAGCCATAACAATGCACTAAGACGTCCTTAGAGTATGAATTTGTGATATGGTTTCATAATCATTAAGATGATCATGAAATACGATACTAAAGTACTCTCCCATCCTTTCAGATTTGAGAAACTTTTATCTTTCTGCCTAATTTGATTCCTCTCATTTGTTTTGTCATACATTGTAACCTTTCCAATGTTACAGAATTATACTTAACCTCATAAGTATAATGATATTTACTAATCTTTAGTAAATCATGACAAATCAATCTTTGTGGTGGACCTTGACCAGCGCACACCCAATGTACCTAATTCCTTAGTCCTTCAATTGACTCACATATACATGTGATCAAAGAATTAGTCTTAATTTTCAAAGATGAAAATTCTCATTCATCATACAATACAACTTGTATGATTCCAAGTTTCTATCCAATTGAAACTTGGGTGATGAGAAACTTTCTTCAGTTGGTAAATTCAGACACTACCACAAATGAAAGAATCAAATCCACTTTCCAATATTGCTATTACTGGAAACATATAAGCAACAATTTTCCACAGATGCCATTGTAAGGATATTTTTAAAATAAATAAACTTAAAACCCTTTTTTTCTTTTATTTTAAAGCTTTGCGGAAAAACTTATCCTTACAATCCACATGAAAACCTTGTTGTTATCTATTCATAAGCAATATATTATAACTCTTAAGCAACAGCTCAAAATTCTGATTGCCGAACCATGCGATCGAAAACCCACCTTTGCAATCAGAATCAACATATACTTACTTTAAGCTTCCTATATTTTCTTTGATTCTTAAAACATCAGCATGTAACCCATTCACATTATGTAATAAGAATCTCCAAATAGGAACTTAATAGAGTTAGACAGTGGACTTTACCCGAAGTAGAGTCAAACCTCTTGACTTGATCAACCTTATGACCTTTCAGGTGAATAGGCCAGCTTCGCAACCAATGCCCCTTCCTTTGGCAACAAAACACATGGACCCTTTGGTAATGGCACATGAGACTATCTCAGAATTTGCCTTTCTCTTTACTATTTGGTCAACCGAGTTGACTATAGCCGATCCCTTTCCATTGGGAAGAGAAATCTTTTTCTAGATATCCAATGCTACCATTGTCAATGTCCATTTAAGACTTGGGAAGTTGTTCTTTTAATCAAATTTGCTTTACTGGTGTTCCAAATCATTGCTGATTCCACAACACCAAGCAAATAGATAACATCATTAAGGGTCATGTTATAGTCTGTCTCATAGTAGTCCTAAAGAGACTCACTATGTTACTAAGAAAGTGATTGAACATCCAACTTTCACAAGACTTTGACACCCAACTCTCCCGGCTTGTCAATATGTGACTTTATCTCCAAGATGTGAGCACACATAGACTATGCTCGCCAATAGTGATTGAGTGACTTTAAACTTTTCAAGAACTTGTGGGTGAGGGAGAATAATTGGAGGAGGTGGAGGAAGTGAAGCATGATGTTGAGGGACACCATCTTCAAGAGATTTGGGAAGGTCATAGTTGTCTGAACCAGACATCTATAATGGGAGAAAATCAAGTTAGTTGATTCAAAGTCCTTAATATAACACCCAATATGAAATATTAAGGCTAGGACCCAACACAATATTTTATAATTTGGAAGAGGGATGCCGTAATCCAAGCTATAAAATATTTGAAGGTAGGCGAATGACGATTCACCAATTTCCATCATGAAAAACGAAATAATTTATTAGGTTTTAATTGGATTTGAAATTCCTAGATCTTTTGAGATTCATTGAACTTTTCAATGGCATGTTTCAATCTCGAGTGTGCCCTCTCAAATTTTGTGACTGGGATGCCGAGGATCACAAAACAAGGTGTGAATAACCATACCAATTCACTTGGTACCCTTAATATTATCACCTAATCAATGTGCCGGTTAACCACACACGCTCCATTGATCTATGACAAACATTAAGTCACCCTTCGTGATCCTTACTAGTCCAAGTTAGTGTGCCGGTTAACCACACATGCTCCACCAACAACTTGGTAAGGTACAAAGTGTGAATTCCATGGGCTAGCACCAAATTCACATTTTTCCTAAAGTAACTAAGATTGGGAATTAAATAAAAAATATTTAGTTACTTTATAATAATCATTATACTTTTAATGAGAATTTAAAGTCATTGTCCTACCCGTTCGGCTAACGACCCTCCACCAGTCAAGCAAGCGGTGGGTGAGAGTGGACACCCATTAAG
Organism: Lactuca sativa; assembly: GCF_002870075.4. Lineage (NCBI taxonomy): Eukaryota > Viridiplantae > Streptophyta > Magnoliopsida > Asterales > Asteraceae > Lactuca > Lactuca sativa. Next base: position 71,621,777 of record NC_056623.2, on the reverse strand, counting down.
TCGCCATTTTATAGGCAACAACCTTATACCCACCTTATAGACCGGCTTCGTGAATGAGGCCTACTAACGGTAAAACGACTTGTTCTTATACATATATATAATAATTAACCATTAATGTTATAAATAGTATAAGTGTTGAATTTTAACTTTTAAAATTCTAAGTGTTGGAATTAAAGTTTATTAAAGTGTGTGAAACTTTTCCAAATTCCAAAACTTGAGGGCAAGTTTTGAAACTATTCAAAACTAATTAATTCCATGATTTATGTGTTTAAAGTAGTTTTAATCCAAAAACTCTTCAAGTTCCATAACTTGAGGACAAGTTATGGAAGACTTTAAACTAATAAAAGAATTACTTTTCTTTATTTTTATAACTTATGGAATTAATTAAGGTTACACTTTATTTATATATTTATTAATGAAGTGACTCTTGAACCTCCATAACTTAAGGACAAGACTCTTCATCTTTTGTAACCATCCAAGACTTTTCATTTCATAACTTATGAATTAAAGGTTCATAAAAATGAAGACTCTTCATTTTCATGTAACTTATGTGTTTTAAGTGTGTGTTAAATAAAAGTGACCTTTGGATATCCATAACTTGAGGACAAATTATGGACTCCATTAAAACACATAAATGATCAAGAATTAATTCTAAACAATTCAGCAAATAATTCCTATCATCTTCTAAATTCATAAGAACATGAACATGATCATCAAAATTTCAAGAATTATATGAACACATAAAATCATGGAATTTTGATTATAACTTTGAAATTGGTCCACCATCATCATTACCACATCAAAAACAGGTTTTATGAGTCCAAAACAGCTTAAGGTAATGATTCTAGACCAATTCCAGCACCAAAACTCGAAGATATGTTGTCTGGGGGTCCAACTCGTCGAGTGCATGAACCAACTCGCCGAGTTGGATGAGTTTTGCCTTGGACTCGTCGAGTCCCTTCATGGACTCGGCGAGTCAGCTGTGCAGATAGCATAAAATCTTCAATTTTCAGCAATTTGCATCAAGTATTCAAACAAGCAAGCCTAGGCTCTGATACCACTGTTGGGTTTTGAGCAATCTAACACTTCCTAAGTGTGCATGCAACCCTAATAAACCTTGGATCTATGTTTGTCTAAATACATGCAAAATAATAATTTTTCCAAGGTTCATAACCTATCTAACATGGCATGGGGTACTTTTAAACATAAAAGAATTAGATGAGATTACATACCTTTTGATGATGAGTTCAATTCCTAAGGAGTTTGAGGTCCAAGCACCAATAATGTGAATGCCTCAAATGGAATCACAAATCACCACAAACTCTTGGAAAACTTTGAGAGAGTGTATACACACATAGAAATCGGCCACACCTAAGTCTCACACAACTAGTGTCACTAGTGGCTATTTCATGCAACATAAGCATGCTTATATAGTGTACATGATTAGGGTGAAACCCTAATAACCCATGACCTTTCCTTTTCCAAGGATCCATGGGTTAAAATCTCCATGGATCATCCATGGACTTCCATATAAGCCTAGCCCATTAACAAATGAGTGTTAGCCCACACCATATAAAACAATAGCCCACAATTTAATTAGTCTTCCTTTTAATCTCTAAATTAATTCATAATTAATTTAAGACTAAGACTAATTAAATAACTTCATATTAATATATTATAACTTACAATATATTAATAAACATATGTGTATAACTCTCATAAAATTATCCATAAATAGTTTGGATGAAATGCAACCCAAATGGACCATGCCGGGTCGGGTCAAGTATATACCAAATAAGTTATGGACTTAGACACCTTATCCAACATGTTCATATGGCCAAAACCCATCAACTATAACATAACAACATCCTATACACAAGGATACGTGACCAACTCAGCAACAAATGTGTAACCATATATAACCAGAGGTGAGATAGCCACCCTTATCATATGATCCTACTCTAGAGCCACAACCAAACAAGGAACAAGAAAGAAATCCTAGATCAAGTGTCATCAGTCTATCCTAGATGCCTACATACATCCCCTAGGGCACTCCACTAATAAATGATAATCATAACTAATGGGTCAACATTAGTGCCTTCGACCTACTGGTACAGTGAGGAAGACTCGCCTGAAAAGGAGAACCTCAAACACTACGAAGCGCTTCCCTTTTTGTATTGCTTGTTCCCGCGAGCACTTCACCATCAAAACATAGAAGAATCTTAATCAATAGTTCTAAATCCCTCAAATGTGACCCAAAGTCAAGCTGGTCAAAAAGTTAAAGGTTAAAATTTGGTCAAATTCAACGCCAATTGGTGGCCCTCCTTGGCCACGTCATGGGGTGACAAGGTAAAACAGTCAATATGTAGGGTAGCACCACATCGTGGCCCTCCTTGGCCATTTCATGGCCATTCCAGAACAAGACAGTTGCACCACATCGTGGCTACTGGAAAAATGTCATGTCTCTCAATAAGAGCTTAATCCTTTCGAATCTAAGCTCATACTTCCCGATCTACCATTCCACACCGACTTAATAGATAAAGTTTCCAACTTTATTTATTAGGGCTCCATTTTAAGGCTAGATCTAGCATCTAATGTCCATTAGGTCCATAATGTGGTTGCAACTTGAACATGGACACAAAATACTCCAAGTATGGTCCTTTTTCCCAATCAACAGAAGTCCAAGGACCTAGGAAAACCACTACATGTCCTAGAGTTCTTCAAACTCCAAGAACATCTAAAAAAGGGAGAAAACCACCCAAAAACGACCTCGAACTTGAAATTAGAAGAGAATGTGTCAAGGTATGAACTTTTTGCCTCCAATAACTAAGAAAACTTAAGAGAATGTTGGATCCAATCTTGTTTCTTGTTCCCTTGCTTCCTTGTGAACCTTCCTCTTACAAAGCTTTTCCAAAAACCTAGATTAAGGCTCAAAATTGTTGAAATGGACTCTCAAAAATACACGATACGAAACAAAATTGGGACGAAAGTGAATGCGGAAACATGTGGTGTGTGCTTTTTAATCATCCCGAGCTCTTCCATTTGAAAACCGAAGTACCTGAAACGTAAACTAAAATCCGTAAGCACAAAACTTAGTGAGTTCCCTAAGATACAACATAGCACACATACATAAATCACATATTGGGCCACCGCCCTCCATCAGGATCTCCCGGTCTCGAGTCCCACTCGGCCTCAGGCCCCGCTCGGCATCGAGCAACGCTAGGATTATAGATATGTCACTCATCAGGCCCCACCCGACATTGGGCCATGCCCGATACACACATAATCATATAACATATAATCGTATAAATATATAACCTTACTAGAAAATGCAATAATCACAAAGACTATATCATACCATACAGTCATCGAGCCCTGCCCGACATCAGGCCTCACCCGATAATCATAAAAACACATACTGATAACTAGCATACAACATACTCATCAGGCCCCGCCTGGCATCGGGCCTTTCCCGGTAAGCATATAATCTATAACACATGCAAGAGTCATGTATACATCAAACATCCTAACATATAAACCATGGGTCGGCATTGGTGCCTTCAACCCGCTAAACTCAGTGAGGAAACTAACCTCGCACTGCTAAATCACATAGATAATCCCTGCCTGCTGACTGACAGATCCCCGAACTATCAATATCAAAACAACACCCAATTAATATTTGGGTTCCAATCCATAACCATAAATCCATACTTGGGGTAAAAAGACCATTTTTCCCCTAACCTAGCTTGGTCCAAGATTAAGGCCCAAAATCACAATCTAAAAGGCACAAAAGCCAATTAATCAACCAAGGCCCAATTAGGACCCAATTTTCCAAATTGAGTCGAAACCCCTAACATGGGCCTTACTGTGACAACCGTCAAAATTTGAGTTAGTTCTAGATTTGAATAAACTTAGTTACACATATAGGAACTACACATATTAGACTTAGTAACTAGAAGCTAAGTTATAACCTAGTAGAATCTTGGAAACAGATAGAGACAATGGATAATGTGCTTGGATTTCACATTGGTATGTGAATTCTACAACTACTTAACTGTAGTGACTATCCATATTTGGGTTACTCTTTGACTCGAACAACGTTTCATGAATCATATACACACATCATGCACTTGACCTAGAAGTAGAAGTTAGTTCAAAGTCTCATAGAAACTTAAGTCAAAGTTGAAGACTAGGACTAGTATACTTGATTCCTCAATTTCGCTTGAATCTCGGAATCACTACATAGAATGCCAATAAACCGATAAAAATAAATTACAAATATTATTTATAACTATAAAAGAGTTATAATACCATTAGATAATTTGAAGTCTCAAATATTCAATTTATTTTGATATTCAAATTTTATTAAACTCCAAAACCCTAAAAGCCCTAAAACCTAAATTTTATAAAGTTTAACATCAAGGATTTTATAAAAATAGTTATGAACCTCATAATATGATCTTATAATAATTAAAATTATAAAAATGCATTCATGGAAAAATAAAATTTAACTCATTAACATTTACCCTTAATTTTTAAATCAAAAATTAAGGTTTTATGAATAAATACTTGATTTTAGTGCACATTTTATATAAAAATTGAGATATTTTATAAAAGAACTTAAATTTTATAAAAGAAAATGAATGAGAAATGGGTATTATACTCAAAAATTCGGATCCCTCTCTTCCCATGTCTCTCTCACACTCTCATTCTCCAACACACACACATCTCTCTTCTTTCTCTCTCTAGAAAACTCTCTCTACCTTCTCTCTAAATTTTTCTCCAAACACCACTCCATTTTCTCTTCCTCCCTCTAAGAACCACGAAATTTTCCAGAAAACAAACCCAAGAACACTCCTCAAACTCTAAATCTTCATCATCTTGTGGTGTTCTTGAAGGTAAAATCAATTTCTACTTCACTTTTCCTTCAAGTTTTGCTATTTTTCTTACACTTCTACTTCTTCATCTTCTTCAAACTTGTTTTCTTTTTGTTAAAATGGTTTTTAGAACATCATGGATGTGTTCTAACACCATGCATGTATGATAAACAAGGTTGCATGTTCATGATCTTAGTGCAAAAATCGATTTTAAAGACTAAAACATCAAACTCAAGTTAAGAGTTTTTGAGAAACAAAATTTTGTTCATAAATGCACGTATACATTTTGATAAGTTTTAATCTTTTGATCTCTGGAAACATGACTAAAATATGAGTTTATCATGATATATTTAAATTATTTCAAAAGATTTACTCAAGGAAATGATGAAAACTCACTTTTCTAACCAATCATGCATGCAATCTGCCAGATTTCTTTACCTGACTTTAAACTGTTATATCTCACTCATTTCTTAACCAAAATTAGTGATTCTTTTTCTGAAAAATAACATTTTGAGTTAGCTTTCAAACCCATCTAACCTCACTGGAAAATTCCAATATTTCGATTTGTAACAATTTTTACAAAACTGTTGCTCAAACAGAACTTTCCTTATGAACATTTGTTTTGTGTTGCATGTTCAAAGGACGTATTCATCACTAAAAATCATTCAAAAATTATTTTGAACTCTTAACATCATGTATTAAGAGGTACAAAAAGATATTGATTTAAAAGTCTTTGTAACATGTTGCAAAAATTCTCAAAGTAACATCAATAATCTTTACCAAAATCACAAGAACCAAGTTTTCTCTATAATTTATTGAGCCTTTAGGCATGTTTTTCGACATCAAAATAAGAGAAAAAATTTTCAATGTTATTAAATCGTATGAAGATGTGTTCTGCAAATTTTCAGCTCAATATATATTTTCTTTATTTTTACATGAAAATAATAAGAAAATAGAGTGTTAAATCATATAAAATACTTAAACTAGTAAATAAATTCTGGAAAAATTCTTGGATGATCCTCTAAGTTAATAAACATCTCCCATTAAGTTTCATCCATTTTTGTTACTGTTTAATATGATTTTGAATTTTCTTTTTGTTTAGCTCTAATAAATCAAAAAAACCACATTAGGGAATATAAAAATGGTATCTAATAATTTTTCGTAGATTATACGCTCTGTGGAAGACTTAGAAAAACATTTCCAGAATTTTTCATAATGTATTCCTATTTTTCTCCGGTTTTTGTATTTATAATGGATTGAAAACAGGAAAAATAGTTTTACTCATCCAAAAATTATGAAAATTTACTAGAACACCTTTTAGTACATTAGGAGCCTACATAAAAATGTTTATGATTTTTCTACTCTGTATACTATTTTTCCATGATTTTATGATTATTCATGGAATTAAATGGTGAAAAATAGTTAGACAAATCAAAAATTCAAGAAAATTTATCTTAAGGTCTTTGACTTCAATTAAAACTGAAATGCAAACTTTGGGAAATTTTAGAACTAAATTGATTTAGTTTTTGAATATGTAATCATTGGAACACCTCTAAAATGTTAAATATTAACATTTCAATAATGGAAAATTTTCCACTCAAATTGTTATATAACAATTGATTCATTGAAACTTAATTTCCACAGAAAAATATTTGTAAATTATCAATATTAAATTTTAACATATTATTGGCATAATTCTATTGTAGTAGTAAGTATACTAGTATTAGATTTCGATTAGAGACTCATTAGTGTGTAACATCGTTGTAGGAAAACGATAGTGGTACCAGTGGAGCGTAGATCAATGCACCATTTGCATCATCTCAATGCATTGTGAGTATTCACGCACTCCCCTATTTTCAGTTTTTATGTTTTGGGATGGAAAAGCATGTCCAGAAAAACTATTATTTACATGTTGTATTTAAATTGATTTGTATCAAACACGATTGCTATTGTATCGCTATGTCTCTCTATGTATGTCTATGTAACACGGAACATGGGAACTTATCGTACTAAGGCCCTTCCCTTATCTCTAACCATTAACTCTTTGAGCCAATGGTCATTATGGATAACGCTATTAGGAATTGACAACTCATCACTCGCCCTATTGCTGGAGTGCATTATACCATATTCATCTATGGAACGATAAGCATAGATCTTGATAGGGCTTCAGTCATAGGTTTGGTTGAGACTCATTGTTTGCTCATACACATACAAACTCGTTTCTTGTTATAGCAATAAACTTGTTATCAATAATAGCAATCAACTTTGTTTCTCATTATAGCAATGAACTTTGTTTCTCATTACAACAACGAACTTTTATTACTGAAAACTTATACACATGTTTTAGCAATGAAATTGTTTGCTCCTTGTAGCAATGAAATTGATTGCTCATTTTAGCAATGAAACTTGTTTACTCGTTTGAGTAACGAACTTTATCTTCCATGAGAATATCTTATTCGGGCAACATACTTTATCTCTCATGATGACAAAGAACTTTGTTTTTACAAACTTACTTACTCCTTTTAACAATATAATTTTATTATTGGAAACTTTTATCAAAACTTTGATTTCAATTCATGAACCAATATTATTTTGTTAAACTTGTGAGTACTCGCCAACTATTTTTATAGTTGACGCTCGTTTTACATGCTTTTTCAGGAATCATCGAGTAAGTGGCACTTAGGGACACTTCACTTTTAGGAGCATTCGCATGTGTTGTATTTCAATTTACATTGTAATTTCTTTTAAAAATTTTTCAAACCCATTGTAAATTTGTAATGATTTTTAATACTATGGTTGGTGTTATCTTTTAACTTTTGCTATGAAACCCTTTATACTGCCACGCCTCGTGTTTCCGCTTTAGTGGGGTGTGACACTTACCCTAAAGCCCAACCATTTATCCTAGTCCAAAAGACTTGTACTCAGATGGCCCATTAAGAACTCAAACACCCATTCCTGAAAGAAAGCCCAAACTTGAAGCCCGATATGCAAAATCCCACCTGACTGAGTACGCGGGGCGTACTCAGCTGTATGCCAAGCGTACATGCTATTTGGCTTGTACGTTGATCAATTAAGACAAACTCTTCTTTAAGCTCTTAATGCTTAAGTTCTGAAGTCCAAACCATAGATCCGAGTCCTAATAAGAGTCTAGAACCATAAAGTCCTTGACTTGGTGACTTCGCATGCCCCAAAAGAACTCAACTTCAAGATATAGCATTATACTTCCACCAAATTGACACAAACTCATGCATGGGGGATTTTAAACCCTAAAGGAGACAACTTTATGAATCTAGAACCTCAAAAACACCAAGAGTGGAAACTCATAGCTCCTGGAGTGGTATCAAACCACCAGATCTCATTCTTGGGGCCAAAAAGGAACCAAAACTCATATATAATAGATCTAAGCCATTAATGAACAGGTTCATAGAATTTTACCTAAAACAAGCTGGAAATAAAGTAGAGAATTGGGATCCACAAGCTCATCCTTGATCCAAAACCTTACACCAGACTCCATCTTCTTGAATATGAACCAAAACACACCAAGATGCACACACAAATCTCAAAAAACACCACCATGGAGGCTAAGGGACGATTTCTAGGGTTTTAAGGACTTTGAGGCTGGTAAAGAGGCTAGTCCTAAAGACTTAAAGTGCTTATATATGCTACACCACCCTAAATTAGGGTTTTCACTTACTCCTCGTATGCCTTACGTACTCCTCGTACGCCCAACGTACGAGGCCTTGCACTCCCGATCCTTCCTTCGTAGTATGCTAAGCGTACAACACATTACGCCTTGCGTACTATCCTTCGCACTAGTACACCCCGCATACTCCCTGGGTACGCCTCGCGTACTAAGGTTTCCTCTCAAACCCTAAAGCACTTTGAAGGCCTTAACTTCTTCGTTATAAATCCGATTCCGATGATCCTTATATCCATGAAAAGGTAACAAGAAGCTCTACACTTTAATCAACTCATGTTGCCTTACAATTCCCAAAAAAACATCCAATTTCCATAAAAGTCCGAGCTGACATATTACCAAAACACCCTTTGGCTCTAAAACACAAACCGACACATGGATCATCCAAATTACATCATTCACCTCCAAATAAGTCGAAATCTCAATTCTTCAAGGGTCCTAAGTCGTCTAATACCCACTTCTTCATCACCACCCTGAATTAGGAAACAATTCGAAATAGGGTGTTACAACTCTCCCCCACTTAAATTAGATTCGGCCTCAAAGTCAATCCTAACCATCCCCAACATGCCAGCAACCTGAGCAACACAACCACAACCCCGAGCATACCACAGCCTTCCCAAGGCAACCGAAACCGACCCTTGCAGGGCCCTCCAACCCGAAGATGAACGAATCCTTTATCCACCTGAAAATAACCCCTTGCAAAATTGTCACGTCTACTCAACCTGAAATCTAAATTCTCGAGATGGTCTGACTCCCTGACATATCGCCCATACTGAACCATTACTAAATCAATTCCACTTATCTCCCAACCGACTACTCAACTTCTGATAACTTGAGGTTCCCACTAGAAAAAAAATCATATACAAATTATTGCTGCAAAACACCTATACTTGACAGAAGGCTCAGATAATCCTTCGAGTAAAAGACTTATCCATGCAACGGTTAGAGTCAGACGAGAGCTGTGCAACTGGGTCAAATCATTTACTCTGAGATTATCTAATCCAAACTGCAAGTGACCTAACATATTCTCCGAATAACAAGCGACTCCAAACACAAGTTCTAATCAATAATATCGCCTTGACATATGTTGATGCCCTTTACAGATAGAACCAATCCGCGACATAATCTCAAGGGCTTGATCTATCATCAAAACTGAATCCACTTCTTACCCTTGAACCCTTTGATTGATGCCCTCGGCATAAAGATACCCTAATTCTTATCCCATTGAAAAGAAACTCCTACACATAAACACTCGTGATTCCCAACTCAAGATCTCACGCAAAAACCAACCACCAGGTTCCCAAGTGTCCAAATAACAAGGCTACCCGGCCTATTAAACCTGTTGCGTCACACACAAACCACCCGCTTAATCCTGTGACTCAAGATCCAAAATCTTGACCCAACGGTCTCTACCAGGTCCCATCTATATTTCCATAATCACATGAGCCTCGCCCATGGGTCCTACCCAAACCATACCATGAAGCAGCCTCGCTTATAGGTCCCACCCATCTAGAGCTCCATAGGCCCGACTCCGCCCCAGACCCTAATGGTCCTTAACCTAAAACAGAGAAAGACTCCTCGACAATCCTGGCTGGCGTGCTCAAGGCACGAATTGATTCCCCCTTTACGCTCATGACCACCTCCAACGATAGTCTACCTTGAACCGGTGAATGCTACGATCCCATCACAGTCTTATAACACTTCTAACCAACCATGGTTACCTCCCATGGCCTTACCACACCCTAACCATCACAACCCCATGCATCGTGAGCCGAAACATGCATCCAACTGCATCCACTCAGGTGTTCGGGTCATACTTTAAATCACAAAGCGCTCAAATTGGACTCCACCCCACGCCTGCTATGCATAATAAAGGAGATGTTGAATAGCGGTTGGAAGTTTCCTAAACTCTCACTTACACATCCTCAATCTAAACAGCCACTTGGGTTGTATCTCCTCCTGGACATGACGTGAAACTTTCCCTAGTTCCACACCCTTCCTAACTCCCGGAAATCCTGATCGATTCTCTCCTACTTGGATTTGATGAAGCTATCACATCTCTTAAATCCGATGGATTCCCGAACCATCAACCTCATATAGCATGAATTGTCTATGACCTTCACTAATCAATACTAGTGTTCCATTGCTAGCCAAACTTATCTCGTGAAATCCTGAAGAAAACTCTTGAAATCTTAAACAGTCTGATTATCCAAATCATCTCCCATGATACCATACCAAGTCCTTGAGTTCTTATGTTGGCGACTAAAAAAACCATAACCCTTGCCATGAACTAATGAATATTCACCCCAACTTCTTTTCTCAAAGGATCATTGAATTCTAACCGTCTGCAACCCATGCGAATATAAAACTCTCTTGACATTTCCAATAACCAAACAACTCATGCAACTAACACCACTATCTTCCTGCTACCGTTCCTCTCCTAGAAATGGTAGTTTTTGAACCCCAAAAGTTCTTCCATAGATGATTACCGATCCCACCAGATCAAATGATAAAACAAATGAACCCTGACTTTACTGGAGAACTAACCCGCTAACCCTGACCAAGGATCCTCCAAGCAATACCCCTGAATCGATCCTATCAAGATCCGAAATAACAACCGGATACACTAAAACCTGCTCAACAAGATACGACCCTCTAAAGATTCATTGAAGACTCTCGGCATGCAGAATGGCATATCACAATCCTTGATAATATAACCCAGACAATAGCAGGAAATCAACTTGATATATTGCTTACCCAAACCCAAGAAAAATTCCAAGGCAATACAAATTCTCAATAACAACCCAGAAGGAAACATATGATAACATATCCGCATAAGCATCTGAAGGAATCTTGACCTCCTCCTCCTAAGTTACCCCCGACCGTCCTGAGGACATGGTGAAAAACTCCACTCTGATCCCAAATGACAAGAACTAACAATAGGATCCTCCTTCCTAAAGGATTCCATCGACCCGCATGCTTTGGGATCCAGATGAGCCCCCAACTTCCCTACAACAATATCAGCTCGAAAGGCCCCGAGATGACCATCCAATAGCTAGGGGTGGAAATTGCTGACACGACACGACAAAAATACACGATACGAAACGAAATTGGGACGAAACTGAAATTTAAATTTGTGTTCGTGTTAAGTATAAAAAACACGATGTCGCGTCGTGTATTATTCGTGTTTAAAATTCAACATGAAATTGACACGATTTGGCATTTATTTGTCGTGTTTATCGTGTTTGTCGTGTTATGTATGATTAAATATTAATTAAATAAACTTTTTTTATTATGTTATCTTTGTTGTGTTGTGTCGTGTTTGTCATTTTTTAATTGTTTCGTTTTCATGTTACTTAAAAAAAACACGACATCGTGTCGTGTCGTGTTCGTGTTACATAAAGCCTTGTCATGTCGTGTCGTGTCGTGTCAGACAAAAACACGACATGATGGACCGATTTGCCACCCCTACTAATAGCTCGAAAATCCATTCCTTGACTGAACCCAAAACCATCGGGGTCCTTTCCAAAATACCGTGAGTAATCTCTGATGAGATGAACTCCCACATCCACGCATCGATCTACTTAGTACCTTGACCTAAGTCGGAAACAGAACCTGAACCCCATTCCTAAGTGCTCAACCCCATACCAAAATCAACATGCAAGAGATCTGAATATATCCAAGAATCCTTATCCACAGGCTTCTTAGATTCTCCAAGACTCTTCCCCATTCGAGTATGGATCTTGTGCTTTCAGTAGTGTGGGCCCAATACTATGTTCCACACCTATCCATACTTTCCTCAAGAATCCTCCCAAATCCTCTAAGTCACCTTCTCAAATCCATACACCAACAATCACTAACCAGCACAACAAAACCCATTGAAGCATTCCCTAGGCTTTCCTAGGTTCCCGACCTCACCCTGCCATCAGCTGCTGAAGAACTTCTCATAATGTTAGTTAGCTACCTCATGAACACAATCTCATACAACAAAGCTTAGATAAACCTTCGAGTATCATATTCATCCCTACAACGGTTAGACTCAAACGAGAGCTGCACAATTGGGTCAAATTCGTCACTCTAAGATTATCCAACCTTTGCCACATGTGACTTGACATATTCCCTCAATAGCTAACTCACATCACTTATGAGTTCCCCAAAGCAGAAAGCAAGCAGCATTGTTGCAGTAACAATCCAATCCATAGAATAATCACGAGCATCCAATCCCACATACTACAACTCATACTGGGAGCTCCCACTCCATCTACTGATTGCCTTACGCATAAAATTATACCCAATTTAGCATCCCATGCTTCATAGTCTATAAGGAATCACATATCAGGCCAACCTATCACTAGCTAATCAGAACTAGAATGCAAGTCTACAAGCTCATAAATAGGCATACAAGTCATCTCTCCTAGCATTCTATCATGAAAAAACTGATAAGATCCTTAGCCCTAGCTATCATGCGATTCAAAGATTCATAAATCAACTCATACTAGATAACATGTATGGGTATTTTGGAAGAAACTTACTCGAACTCGGTCGATTGCATGCATCACACCATTTCTTGTATTAGAAAACTTTTTTTTCTCTTTTTAAATCATTTTTCATTTTAATTTTGGAAAACTTTACCAAATCCTCAGTTTGAGTTTAGACACACCTGAGAGTATGTCTGAATCCCTCAAACCAAGGCTCTGATACCAACTTGTAACATCCCAAAAATAATGACATAAAATTTTCTGTTTTTAGATTAATAAATCGTAAATACATATCATTTCCATAAAACCAAGGCAATCGAGATTTATCAAAACATCATCAAATCATAGTAAATCATTGAACGTAGAAACATGTGATGTGTGATCTGCAATCATTTTGAGCTCTTCCATTTGAAAACCGAAATACCTAAAACATAAACTGAAAACCGTAAGCACAAATCTTAGTGATTTCTGATGGGTTTTGAGCATTCTAACACTTCCTAAGTGTACATGCAACCCTAATAAACCTTGGATCTATGTTTGTTTAAATACATGCAAAATATGATTTCCAAGGTTCATAATCCTATCTAGAATACATGGGGAACTTTTATCCTAAAAGGATAGCTAGAATTACATACCTTGTAGTTGATTTTGATTCCTTGAAACCTTGTGAGCCTAACACCCCAAGTGTGATGCCTCAAATGCTTCACACAACACCAAATGCTTTTGGAATGACTTTTGAGAGAATACACACACTTGAAAAATCGGCCTAGCCCTCACTTCTCCTTGTGCAGCCGGTTTTGGTGGATAGTATGTTCCTTATATACTGTGACACATTTAGGGTTATACCATGTAAACCCTAATGTGTCATGACTCTTCATTTCCATGACCCATGGGTTTGTAACTCCCATGGAGCATCCTATGGGTTTAGCCCAACTTGATAATCCATGGAGCTTCTTAGCCCACTATACAAGTTATGGATGATTTACATAATCAACCCATATATTTTATTAGTTATCTTTTGACCACTTAATTAATTCCAAATTTATTCTTGATCAATACTAATTAAATAATACTATTAATATATAAGAACTTATAATATATTAATAAACCACAAGTGTTATTTCTCTCATTTAGTATATCTAAATGCATGATGCCATGCAACCCAAATGGACCATGCCGGGTCGGGTCAAGTACATACCATAAATACTTATGGACTTAGATACCTTATCCAACAGTCTCCCACTTGGATAAGTCTAATAACTATAACTGCAAGTATGACTTCAGGAACCGATCAGCAATCGTAGCTCTTTCAAGGTCTCTCGGAATTGAGAAGATGATGATACGCCATTTAAGATAAGTGATCATATAATCCTCTGTTCTAGATATCAGCCGGACAAATACATGGAGCAATGTCTTACTTATTATCCATCAGTTTGTTTCCCGATTTCCCGATTTGTTTGACAAAGAACTTAATTGAACACATCAACTTAGTTCTGACCTGGCCCAGTACATAGTTCAAAACAAAATCATCGAGGGGCCTAGATATCAGCTTCTAATCCAAGAAGGAACAGATAAACTTCGACTCATATGTTTGTTCTACCACTCATTGAATTATACACAAGAGCATGTTTTATAACATCGAGTTACCAATGCATTTTCGTACAATCAATGCATAACCAACTCATAAGTAACAAATCATATCTCTAGGTTTGAAGACTTATATGATGTTACCGTCTCACGATCACTCGAGATAAATTCCATGAAGTGATTCCAGTGAGCGTGGGTTGAGTCCAATGCTCAGAACTTATGAGCACTCATGAGTGTTGTAGCCATGTCCAACAACTTAGACCTTTGCAACCAATCATGACAGTCTTGATTCATACCTACTTCCGACATATGACCGACTGTGGAGGTTCGAATAATATGATATACCAAACATAATTATTCTGGAAGTCAAAACATGCAAAAGAAATATAGTAAACGATTGAAAAGAGATAGCAACACTTTACTCATAAATAAACACACCTTTTATTTATCATCAAATGTCAATTACACTTTACAAATTTCGAAAATTATCTAACTACTAAAACTAATATCATCCTTCATCCCTATGCTTCGAGCATGCTGGAGATGCTTAACCCGATTCAGTCCCTTCGTTAGGGGATCTGCTGGATTCTCATCCGATGATACCCTCTTTGCCATGAGGAGTCCTTCTTCTATTCGATGTTTGAGGAAATGGTATTTTCTTTCGATGTGTCTAGATCTCTCGTGATCCCTTGGTTCCTTGGCTAAGGCAACTGCACTTTCACTATCACAGAAAATTTCCATTGGCTCCTTTATAGCTTGTATAACTCCAAGGTCTCCAATGAAGTTCTTCATCCATACCACCTCCTTTGCTGCCTCGCTTGCTGCTATATACTCTGATTCGCAAGTTGAATCAGCCACTGTCTCTTGTTTGGAACTTTTCCAAGAAATTGCTCCTCCATTTAAGGTAAAGACCCAACCAGACTGAGAGCAGAAATTATCCCTATCAGTCTAAAAGCTAGCATCACTATACCCTACAACTCTCAAGTCATCACTCCCACCGAGGATAAGGACCCAGTCCTTAGTCCTTCATAGGTACTTGAGTATATTCTTAACCGCAGTCCAGTGTGCCTTGCCAGGGTTCCCCTGATACTTGCAAACCATGCTTAAAGAAAAGGCTACATCAGGTTGAGTACACGTCATAGCATACATGATCGATCCTACAGCCGAAGCATAAGGTATTTGACTCATTTCTGCTATCTCGGCCTCAGTACTTGGGCTTTGTGTCTTACTCAATCTGGCGTTACTCTGGATGGGTAACTCTCCTTTCTTGGAGTCCTGCATGCCGAATCTCTTCAGCACCTTATCCAAGTAGGTACTTTGACTAAGTCCAATTAGTCTTTTACTCCGGTCTCTCAAGATCCTTATCCCTATAATATAGGCAACTTCTTCTAGGTCCTTCATAGAGAAACACTTCCCAACCCAGGACTTAACTTCCTGCAGAGTTGGGATGTCATTTACTATGAGTAGTATGTCATCCACATACAATACCAAAAAGCTAACTATACTCCCACTAGCCTTGACATATACACAAGATTCATCTTCACTCCTAGAAAAGTCAAATTCTTTGACTTTCTCATCAAAGAAAAGATTCCACCTGCGAGGTGCTTGCTTTAATCCACAAATGGATTTCTCAAGCTTACACACTCTATTAGGGTAATCTGTATTGACAAAACCCTCTGGCTGACTCATGTAAACATCCTCAGCCAACTTTCCATTAAGGAAAGCGGTTTTGACATCCATTTGCCATATTTCATAGTCATGAAATGCAGTTATGGCTAACATAACCCTAATAGACTTAATCTTGGCTACTGGAGAAAAGGTCTCATCATAATCAACTCCTGGAGTTTGTGAGAAACCCTTTGTAACCAGTCGTGCCTTATATGTGTGTACATTACCATCCATGTCGGTCTTCTTATTGAAGATCCATTTGCACCCTACAGTCTTACGACCTGGTACATTCTCAACCAAGTTCCAAACTTGATTGTCATACATGGACTATATCTCGTTGTCCATTGCCTCTTTCCACCTGGCTGACTCAGGGCCTACCATGGCTTCCGCGTAACTGTTAGGCTCATCCAAACCTATCAGTGTCTCATCACTGCTAAGTGTTTCACCTTCCGCAGTAATATGAAATCCATAGTAATGCTCAGGTGCATTCCTAACCCTTGTGGAACGTCTCAGAGGTAAAGACTTGTCAATTGGATCAACATGAGTTTCCTCCTCAAGTTGAGTGCTAGGGTTTGAAGTTCCTTCACCACTTGACTCTTGAATTTCTTCAAGGTCAACTTACCTCCCACTGTCTCCTTGGCTTATGAACTCTCTCTCTCTCTCTCTCTCTCTCTCTCTCTCTCTCTCTCTCTCTCTCTCTCTCTCTCTCGAAAGACAGCCCTCCTAGCTACAAAGACCACATTTTCACTAGGTCTGTAGAAGAGGTAACAAAAGGATTTTTGCGGGTAGCTGATGAAAATACACCTCTCACTTCGAGGTTCGAGCTTATCATGAGTCTCGCGTCTAAAAAAAGCCTCACAACCCCAAATCTTGATGTGGTGTAGTTTGGGTACTTTACCAGTCCACATCTCTTGAGGAGTTTTGGCAACTTTCTTTGTAGGGACCAGATTAAGGATATGTGCAGCAATCTCTAAGGCATACCCCCAAAATGAGATTGGTAGCGAAGCTCAACTCATCATGGAACGAACCATATCCAACAAGGTTCGATTACGCCTCTATGCTACACCATTCAATTGCGGTGTCCTGGGAGGTGTCAATTGTGAGACAATCCCACATTCCCTAAGATAGTCAAGGAACTCTGAACTAAGATACTCACCACCTCGATCGGATCGAAGAATCTTAATGTTCCTGCCCAATTGATTCTCGACTTCCTGTTTAAATTCTTTAAACCTTTCAAAAGTCTCTGACTTATGCTTGATTAAGTAGACATATCCATATCTATTGTAATCATCAGTGAAATTCAAATAATAACGATTAGCATCCTTCGTGGCTTGTTTTAAGGGTCCACACACATTCGTGTGTACAAGATCCAACAAACCTTCACCCCTCTCACAAGAACCAGTGAAGGGTGACTTTGTCATTTTTCCAAGTAAGCATGATTCGCAACTATCATCTGAATTTAGGTGAAATGACTCCAAGACTCCATCCTTTTGGAGTTGGCCTATGCGTTTCTTGCTTATATGTCCAAGACGACAATGCCATAATGATGCTTTATCCAAGTTATTATCATTAACAAAATCAATACACAAAACATTATTTCCTAAGTTATCAACCACAGATACAGTTTCATACACACCATCACAAGGTAATGCTTTAAAATAAAGAACATTATTAAAGAAAGCATTAATCGAACCAGCTTCATTATCAAATGAAAAGGTTAAAACCTTGTTTATACAATGCATGAAAGGAAATAATATTTCTTTCCATTTCTGGCGAGTAACAACATTTATTCAAATCTTAATTAAACCCACTACTTAGCGATAAAGTATAAACTCCAATCTTGGTGACAGGTAAAGCTTTCCTATTCCCCATGATTAAGTTTATTCTTCCATGCTTCACATTCTCACTTCTTCTTAGTCCCTCCAAATCAGAACATATATGAATACCACAACCGGTATCAAGGACCCAAGAGTTATAATGGGGTGAGTTATTAGATAAGATAGTGTAAATACCTGCATGGTTGGGTTTAACTTTCCCACCCTTCACATCTTGCTGGTACTTTGGGCAGTTCCGCTTCCAATGTGACTTTTCATGACAATAGAAGCATTCAGCCTCTTTTGGGTCAGAAGAAGGAGTGACAAAACCTTTCTTGGTTCCACTTGAAGAAGACCATCAAGGGTCCTAGCATTGGTACCCTTCGAAGAGCTCTTTCTCTTCTTCCCTCTACCTTTCCCGATTGCCAAGACAAGGGCAGAGTTTGGAGTAAGAGTGTTAACAACTGACTTACCTTTAAGAACTGTTTTTGCGGTCTTGAGGAGTCCCTGAAGTTTGCTGAGTGTGACCTCTTCCTTATTCATGTGATATGCCATGCGGAATTGATCATAGCACGAGGGTAAGGAGTGCAAAATGATATCTATTGCAAGCTCCTCAGGGAAGTTCACATTAAGCTTAAGCAAACGATCCACATACCTTTTCATTTTCTGCATGTGGCTCGAGACGGGTTCTCCGTCCTTCATCGTGGTTGTTATTATGGAGCAGATAATTTCATACCTCTCTTGTCGTGCACTTTGATGGTATCTTTCCATCAGATCTTGGTGCATTTCAAAAGGGTAGAAGTCCTCATAGGACTTTTGGAGTTCTGTTGTCATGGTGGCCAACATGATGCATGCCACTTTGGTAGCATCCCTTTCATGTGACCGGAAGTTAGCGATCTCCTGGGGAGTAGTAGTGGTCTCATCAATCTCCTTAAGCTCCTTATCGAGGATATATTCTTTGTCCTCGTAGCGAGTAATCATCCTGATGTTTATGATCCATTCATTGAAGTTGGATCCATCAAAAGTGACTTTCCCACACAAGTTCATAAGGGTAAAGGAGCCATTAGGATTAGAGCCAGAAGCAACATTGTTTGAAGACATCTGAAAGAAGAGGACAAGATTAGTTTAGATATTAAGAGAGTCCTTAATAAAACACCCAAATGTAGTATTAAGGCTAGGATCCAATCACAATATATTATAACTTAGAAGAGGTATGCCGTAATCCAAGCTATAACATATTTGAAAGGTAGGTGAATGACGATTCACCAATTTCCACCATGAAAAATGAAATATAAATATTAGGCTTTTAATTGGTTCTTAGAAATTCCTAGATTCTTTTGAGATTAAATGAACTTTTCAAAGGCATGTTTCAATCTCGAGTGTGCCCTCCAAGTTTTGTGACTAGGATACCGAGGATCACAAAACGAGGTGTGAAGTAACCATGCAAATCACTTGGTACCCTTAAAGTTTATCACTCAATCGATGTGCCGGTAAACCACACAAGCTCCACCGATACTATGATAAACCTTAAGTCACCCTTTACCTACCTTGTTAAGTCCAAGTTAGTGTGCCGGTTAACCACACACGCTCCACCAACGACTTAAACAAAGTGTAAAGTGTAATTTCATGGATTAGCACCTTATTCACATTTTCCTAAAGTAACTAAGATTGGGAATTTAATAAAACAGTTTAGTTACATTATAATATTCATCATACTTTTAATGAAAATTTATAAGTCCTTGTCCTACCCGTTCGGCTAATGACCCTCCACCGATCAAGGAGGTGGTGGGTGAGAGCGGACACCCATTAAGTTGCCATTTTATAGGCAACAACCTTATACCCCCCTTATAGATCGGCTTCGTGAATGAGACGTACTAGCGGTAAGACGACTTGATCTTATACACATATATATTATTAACTTATAATATTATAAAGTATAAGGGTTGATTTTAACTTTTAAAAATCTAAGGGTTGGAACTAGAGTTTTAATCATTACTTTACTTGTTCCAAAACTTGATGGAAAGTTTTGTAACTTTACAAAACCTTTCATATTCATAACTTATGAGTCATAAAAATGGAGACTCTTCATTTTATAACTTATGTGTTCTTTTAATGGCTTTTAACACAAAGAGACTTTTGGTTATCCATAACCTGAGGACAAGTTATGGACTCCATTAAAACACATAAAGATCATGAATTAATCAAAGAAACAAGTAACTCCTATGATCTATCAAGAACTCATAAGAACATGAATATTCATATCAATATTTCAAGAACATATGAACACATATAATTATGAAAAATTGATATTAGCCAATGTAAATGGATTAGAACAACCATTACACCATCTAAAACAAGTTTTATAATACCAAAACAGTTTAGGGTAATGTTTCTAGTCCATTTCCAGCAGCACAAATCCAATTTCTGCATTCTGCATGACCAACTCATCAAGTACACGAACTGAATCGCCGAGTTGGTTGCATTTTCACTTGGACTCGTCGAGTCCTCCCCATGGACTCGTCGAGTCCTCCCCATGGACTCGTCGAGTCCCCTGGGCAGACAGCAAAAAATCGATTTTTCAACACTATTTTGCATCAAGTATTCACAAACAAGCCTAGGATCTGATACCATTGATGGGTTTTGAGCATTCTAACACTTCCTAAGTGTACATGCAACCCTAATAAACCTTGGATCTATGTTTGTCTAAATACATGAAAAATATGATTTCCAAGGTTCATAATCCTATCTAGCATACATGGGGAACTTTTATCCTAAAAGGATAGCTAGAATTACATACCTTGTAGTTGATTTTGATTCCTTGAAACCTTGTGAGCCTAACACCCCAAGTGTGATGCCTCAATTGCTTCACACAACACCAAATGCTTTTGGAATGACTTTTGAGAGAATACACACACACTTGAAAAATCGGCCTAGCCCTCACTTCTCCTTGTGTAGCCGGTTTATGGTGGATAGCATGTTTCTTATATAGTGTGACACATCTAGGGTTATACCATGTAAACCCTAATGTGTCATGACTCTTCAGTTCCATGACCCATGGGTTTGTAACTCCCATGGAGCATCCTATGGGTTTAGCCCAACTTGATAATCCATGGAGCTTCTTAGCCCACTATACAAGTTATGGATGATTTACATAATCAACCCATATATTTTATTAGTTATCTTTTGATCACTTAATTAATTCCAAATTGATTCTTGATCAATACTAATTAAATAATACTATTAATATATTAGAACTTATAATATATTAATAAACCACAAGTGTTATTTCTCTCATTTAGTTTATCCAAATGCATGATGCCATGCAACCCAAATGGACCATGCCGGGTCGGGTCAAGTACATACCAGAAATAGTTATGGACTTAGACACCTTATCCAACAATTTCCTCAAGATACCACCTACCACATATACATAAATAACATATTGGGCCCCCGCCCTCCATCGAGCCTCGACCGGTCTTGAGTCCCACTCAGCCCCGGGCCCCGCTCGTCATCGAGCCCCACTCAGATTATAGATCTGTCACTCATCAGGCCTCGCCTGACATTGTGCCCTGCCCGATACACACATAATCATATAGCCTTATAATCATATAAACATATACCATTACTAGAAAATGAAATAATAACAAAGACTCTAACATACCATAGAATCATCGAGCCCCACCTAGCATCGGGCCTTTCTCGGTAATCATAAAAACAAATACTGATAACTAGCATACAATATACTCATCAGGACCCGCTTGGCATCGGGCCTTGTCCGGTAAGCATACCATCCATAACACATGCAAGAGTCACACATACATCTAACATCCGAACATATAAACCATGGGCCGACATTGGTGCCCTCGACCCTCTAAACTCAGTGAGGAAACTTACTCGAACTCCCGAATCATACAGATAATCCCTGACTGTTAGCTGACAGATCCCCGAACTATCAATATCAAAACAACACCCAATTAATATTTGAGTTCCAATCCATAACCATAAATCCATAAATGGGGTAAAAAGATCATTTTACCCCTAACCTAGCTTGGTCCAAGACTAAGGCCCAAACTCACAATCTAAAAGGCCCAAAATCCAATTAATCAACCAAGGCCCAATTATGGCCCAATTACCCAAATCGAGCCCAAATCCCTACATGGGTGTTACCATAAATCCCAAACATTTTTCCTAGTTCAAAACACTTGTACTCAGATGTCTTATTAAGAACTCAAAGACCCATGCCGAAAAGAAAGCCCAATATGCAAATGCCCACCTGAGTGAGTACGCGGGACATACTCAACTGTATGTTAAGCGTACATGCTATTTGGCTTGTAAGTTGCGCGTACAGACTTATACGCCCAACGTAGTTATCCATTAAGCCAAACTCTTCATTAAGCTCTTAATGCTTAAGTCCAGATGTCTAAACCATAGATTTGAGTCCTAATTAGAGTCTAGAACCATAAAGTCACTGACTTAGTGACTTTGCATGCTCCAATACAACTCAACTTCAAGATATAGCATTATACTAATGGGCACAAAATCATGCACAGGGGATTTTAAACCCTAAAGGAGACAACTTTATGAATCTAGAACCTTAGAAACACCAAGAGTGTCAACTCATAGCTCCTAGAGTGGTATCAAACCACTAGATCTCATTCTTGGGGCCAAAAAAGGAACCAAAACTCATGTATAATAGATCTAAGTAATTCATGAACAAGTTCATAGCTTTTTACCTCAAAAAAGCTGGAAATGAAGTAGCGAATCAGGATCTACAAGCTCTTGCTTGATCCTCAACCTTGCACCAAACTCCATCTTCTTGAATATGAACCAAAACACACCAAGATGCACACAGTGATATCAAAAAGACCACCATGGAGGATAAGGGACAATTTCTAGGGTTTTGGGGACTTGGAGGCTGGTAAATAGGTCAACCCTAAAGACTTAAAGTGCTTATATAGGGTAAAACACCCTAAATTAGGGTTTTCACTTACTCCTCGTACACCCTGCGTACTCCTCGTACGCCCAGCGTATGAGGCTTCGCACTCCCAATCCTTCCTTCGCAGTATGCTAAGCATACACCACATTACGCCTCCCGTGCTACCCTTCGCACCAGTACACCCCGCGTACTAGCGTTTCCTCTTAAACCCTAAAGCACTCCGAAGGCCATAACTTCTTTGTTAGAAATCCAATTCCGACGATCCTTATATCCATGAATGGTAACAAGAAGCTCTACGCTTTAATCAACTCATACATGCATTACAATTTCCCAAACAAGCATCCAATTTTCATAAAAGCCCAAGATGACATATTACCAAAATACCCTTTGGCTCCAAAACACAAACTGGACACCGATATCATCCAAATTACATCATCTACCTCCAAATGAGTCCAAATCTAAATTCTTTAAGGATCCTAAGTCTGCTAATACCCACTCCTTAATCACCACCCTGAAATGGGAAACGATTCGAAATAGGGCGCTAAAAATCTCGGATTTGAGCGGTAATGGTTGCCATGGCATGGCCCCTTTATGCGATGGCGTGGCACCTACAAAATAGGCATGTTTCATTAAATCTCATTCCACGTCAGAAGCATCCATGCCCCCATATCGTGGCATAGTACAAAAAAAACCTATTTTGATGTCGTAAGTATTGTCTAACCTTCTTCGGGAACGGGTGTTACAATTCTTCCCTACTTAAATTTGATTTCACTCTCGAAATGGATTCTCACTACCACTCTCAGAGTAATACCTTATGGGTCTCCCAATCCCGACTCCTCCAACACAATCTGAGATCGCTTCAATGTCAACACATGAACTGTTGACATTCAAGATTTTGAATCCAGGCTCATAAGCTAATTCAAGTAGAGACTCTAGTGGTCTGAAAAACAGTACTGCAACATCTCATAAACAGTCAATTACATCCCATCACCTTTACAGACCTTAAAGAGAAAAAATCAACCTGGCAAAATAAAAAAAACAATTCCACACAATGTCGTTGTACCAAGAGAAGAATCCACTTTCCAATCCAGGACCTGCAGGTTTCGAAATCATTGAGAACCCTCAGATAAACTGAACCACCCCATCTGACACTCATGTTACCCAAAACTTCCAACCTAATCCATCCAAGGTCTCACGGCATTGCGTCGCTCATAGAATGTCCGAATTAGGAACTTCATCCTACATCATAGTTGCCAACCTCACACACTGATGCATCAGTGACATAAATACTTACAATACCCAACAGACAAGGTTGAACCATCCTTCCTATCAACTATACTAACTGAATACCGCAAATTTGATCGGTCCGAGATATCCTTAGCTATACGTCGTCCCTCTGAACAATGAATCCCAAAAATCTCGTCCAATTGCCGCCATGTTATCTCCGCATATAATGCACCAACACAAAAAACCCATTGATCACATACACAACTAGACCAGGCTCCTACTCGATCCTAACATCCCCACTTTGCTATCCACTGACATCAATCGAGTTTACCCCCGATCTATAAACCAACTACAACAGTCGGGCTTACTCCCGATCTACTAACCAACAACAACACTCGCACTTACCCCTGATCTGCTAACCAATAACCACACTATCCACCTAACATAACACACATCGACCCTAACAAAACTTAACTAACCCTACCAGGCCTTTGGGTCGTGACTCGGACTTCGAAGCCCCAATCAAACAAGAACATGCAAAGAAAACCTCCTCACAACTCTCAACCTAGGCTCCTAATGCCTAGAGTCTAAAATCACAGACATGCCCTACAAATTTCTATCAAAACTAAACTAAGACAATTTGTAAAGAAGTCCAACAGTTGACGATCATCCCGGTGTGAAAATAGAAAATTAAGCAGTTGTGCGGAAGTCTTGAACCTTAGAGAAATTTGGTTGAGAACTAAACCTTGACATAGGGTCTTCGTGTTGTGAGGTTCTACTCTCTCCACTTGAAATATGCTAGAATCTGACAACTTCACAATCCATTGATACCTAGACCAATGATACGGCCATATTTAACTATATATTTTATGCGATTATCCTAATGTATTTGAGTAAAAATGTTATATTTTAATATATATGATACTTAATATGCTTTGAAATGTTCAATTACAATTAAAATGGGAGCTAGAATGCAAAAGGATGAGAAAGGAGCTAAAAAGATGCAAAAAGGATGTTGTTGGACAACTTGACCCCTCGTTAGTGTTTTGGCGATCTATCATGATTCGTAACTCCGATTGACAAGATTCAAAATGATCTAAAAACTAGAACAAATTTCAGACGACTTTCTTGTTTGTTCCAAATGTGAAATCCAAATCCCACGACATGGTGATCACCAGCACGACGTGGTAAATGGCAACTTCACGATCATTGAGCTGACTTGGATAATACGGGATATCCATGAAGACAACAATGTGATGGATATCAACCACGTTGTGGCGACGTTAAAAGATATAAATACAACCGAAAATTACCGATAATGACATATCTTTAACCCTACTTCAATCCCTGCGATTATAAACCATAGAGTAGTCGTTTTGAGGGTCTAGAAGGCGGGCGGAGGGCCGTTAAGTTGATATGGAGCGAAGATCTAAAGGATTCGAGAGAAGATTCATGCCAGGAATCATTCGGTTTGCTTTTCTGATCATGATTAGTATTCCAATTATGTTCCCTTTTTTTAATTTCTGAATTCAGATGTTAAAACCTGTTACTTTCGTTTGGAGTAGATGAAACTCGATTTTTTTTGTTGATTTCAATGATTTTGGATTTTATTAGTTTGGTTATTAAATGTGTTCGATTGATCATCACCTATCATGTTAAATTTATGATTTTTATTGCCTATTGCTTAGTTATGTGTAGTTAAGAGGACCAATCTACTAACATTAACTTGAAATCTTAATTAGTTTATGATCATTAAATTGTTAGGACTAGCGATTGATCAAATCCTAGGGTTAGGTAATGTTAATATGTGACTTTAGCTATGTTAGGTAACTTAGATATCCATGCTATGATTTGATTGATTGTCATGACCATTGATGAGAAATCACTAGATCAAATCATTCATAATCCAAATACGTTAAATTAATTATGTGTTCACTAATTACATGATCATTGTGTTAGTTGTTCATTAATTATTAGTACTAGGAAATCCGATCAAGATAACTAGTCACATTAGAAATCAGTAACCAACTAGATCCACTGCACTATTAACGAATTTAACCATGATTTTGAGAACTAATCCAAACTAACCCAAAGTACCTGAAGTGATTTGTTTCCAGTCAGTTTATCTAGTTAGTTTAGTTACTACTTGAGATTTAATAATAAGACTCTTCTTTTACTTCTTTCTTTTATTTAGTATAACCTATAATAAAAACTTATAATATTAATTCACTACCGTTCCCCTTGAGTTCAACACCCTTGCTTATCAAAATTATACTATACTCGATCAGGCTCACCACTTGTAAGTTGTGGTTTAGATGCAATAGACTAGGAATTATAAATAAAAAAACTAGTGCATTAAAAATAACACATCAACCAACTTGAACTCTACTACCCGATCCTAACCACTGATATCCAGATGCGTAGGAGAATCTGAACCCATATAACATTTACAAATTCCAACACGCATGCAACCGAGGACATTGATACTTAATCCATTCATAAAAAGAAATTACATGAAACCAGAGTTAAATACGATAATTTCATTCAACTGATCATTCGAGATTACAACTATAATTCGAAACATAAACAAAAATTACAGATGGAAATCATCATTGTAGCAATCAACTAAATAGGAGAAATGATAAATCAAACCTCGCTCTTCGCGGATCCGACTGTCCCACGACGATCGTTGGGAAGATTCCAAGCTAGGGGTGTAGGGTTCAACACCTCACCAAAACTGAGAACGGGACAATGAGCCCTGATGTGACCCTCCCAGACGTAATGGAAGCAAACGCACGTACTCCGCCTTCAATTGCTACCAAAATTACCCTCCTCGCCACAACTACGACATACAAAAGATCGACACCTCTCAGCTGATCCTGAACCCAGGTCGGCGGACTTGAACCGATTGGCCGCCGACTGATATTGTCCTGAAGTTGTCCCTTCCTCCTTCCGCTGAATCTCCAACTCAATCTCCCTCCTTCTGGATCTTGATTTCATCTCAATCAAGGTCCGGTACTGCTGAGTATATAAAAACTCTCGAATCTCCATCTTGAGCATACTCAAGTATCACGGCATTTGCACCTGCTCTGAAGCGACATACTCTGGGCAGAAAAGAGCTCTCTCTCCATAAACATCCCGGTGATCTCCGTCACTGAATCTGTCGTCTGTTTGAGCGACATGTAATCCTATGTCAGTCGCTATTGATCCACTAGAGGAACATATTCAACGCAAAACATATCCAAAACTTGATCCCAAGTCACCGTAGCTCGCTCGGTTTGCAAAAAGCTCTGAGTCACCAACTCCCACCAGTCCTTCGCACCCCAACGAAGGAGATTAAGCGTAGACTTAACCTTCCGGTCCTTGGGACATGAACACATGAAGAAACATCCCTCCACATCATAAATCCATCTTAAACCGATGATCAGGTCCCTATTGCCTCTGAACTCAGAAGGATTCATATCACTGAACTCCCGATACTGCATTACCCTGCCTCTATGAGGTTTTGTAATGGTGATGATTGTTGTGGCTACGACAGCAGCTACCTGCATGATGGTGGAATAGTGCCAGTCGAACTCTTTAATCATCGCGGTCTTGACCAACCCAAATAACATCGAAATCTCCTCTCTGATTGCCAATGCCACTTTGGCGGCAATGATCTTACAAATCTCCTCCTCCGCTAAACCTGCTCTCATAGTGACACCATCACCTGATCCTGAGCCTCCAATAGTTGCCATACTAAAAATACACCATGGAAAGATCAGACATCAAAAAACAGGGCTCAACACACCATGCCACCCTCCTATTAATTCCTTAGTATCCTCGAGATTCCTCCTGAATCTCATACGGATCCTGTGATTTCAGTAGTACGGGACCATACTAGCTTCCACACCTATCAATAGTTGATTCATATATCATCCCAAGGTCCTATGTCCCTGCATTAGACCACTCCTAGGTGTGCTAACACCTACATCTCCTATGAGCTACAACTAACTTATGATGAAATATTCTTTTAATTATCCATGCTCCCGCACCACTGGTTGCTTTTGTGCATGTTTCTTGTACACAATACGAGGTCAGATTGACTATTGAACAATTGACTCTGCCTTAAGTCCACAACCAAACAAGGAACACGAAATACGGCTAAGTAGATCATTCTATGGCTATTTAATCTTGACCATATACAACTATACAACATACATGTAGAAAACACACAATCAAATAACATATATCAAGCAATTCCTTATATCATAAGGAATCACCAAAATCAAGCACTTCTATCCAACAATCCCTATGAGAACCTTAGATTTTCCACTAGCATACTTTTCTAACAATTCATATATCAAAAAGTTCAAGTTCAATGCAAATAACAAGTATTTGTATTTTGGGAACCACTCTCCTGTTCGGGCTCTGGCTGACTGTACACACCGTATCTTCGTGTAAAACCAAGGTTAAGTCAAGGTTCGTGTTCTCGATCCTAAGCCCACAATCAAACAAGAAAATGACAAGAGACTGAGCCCGTGTCCCTAACCCAACCCTTTTATTATAAATTTCCTTTTCAAAAACATTTTTTTTGAATATTCTCGGATGCTAGTCTGAGTTTGGATGCACACAAGTGTTCATCTAAATCCCTCAAACCAGGGCTCTGATACCAACTTGTAACATCCCATTTTCGCAACCAAAAATCTTCATTTTTATTAAGGTAAAACTTCCTAATTAAAAAACCATTTATTTTCAATTACATTTAACGAAAATCAGAGTAATATAAATAATGTGGGATCCTCAATGCTGTTGATACATGTGTACAGTCCAACCTTCACCTTCCCATGATCACCATTAGAACCTGAAACATAAACAACTAGGTAAGCACAAAGCTTAGCAAGATTTCCCCAAAATACCCCATACAACAAACATACTAGCATGCACATCGGGTCCACAATCAACGGACTGGATTACCCTGGTCCAATCAGTAGTTAGATTGGAATGCCAACATGCAATGGGTCCAATCAGCCATCGAACTAGAATACCCAGGGTTTGTTGGCCTATCGCCTCAACCCAACCGCTCGTCCCGAACCTCTATGCCTACGACTTGAAATGGGCCCACACTAGGTACTTGTACTTTAACACACAACAGGACTGCCTCAACCTCAACCACCACCATATGTCGTCATATAAACAAACACATATCAAGTAGGCACATAATACATGCAATACCAATCATATAGTTCGCTACCGCCTACTAGATCTCTCACAACATACTACTTCGTTACCACCTAACCTCCATGGAATGTGTAACTATAGTAACCAGATGTGAGATAGCCATCCGAACAGCTGATCCTACTCTAGAGCCACAGCCGAACAAGGAACATGAAGGAAAGCCTAGATCAAGAGTCCTCAGGTTATCCTACATGATCACGTATAGTCCCTAGGACACTCCACTAGAAAATAACATGGCTACTAGTACTCTAACCATTATACCTCTATTGTTGCATCCTATCACACCAAGATATATATATATATATATATATATATATATATATATATATATATATATATATATATATATATATATATATATATATATATATATATATATATATAAGATCACTACAATATAGCAACATCCTATACATAATGATATGTGACTAACTTAACAAGGAATGCGTAACCATATGTAACCAGAGGTGAGATAGCCACCGGACAAATGATCTTACTCTAGAGCCACAACCAAACAAGGAACAAACAAGAAATCCTAGATCAAGAGTCCTCAGTTTTTCGTACATGGCTACATATATCCCTAGGGCACTCCACTAATAAATGATAATGAAAACTAGTGGGTTGACATTAGGGGTGTTCACGGTCTGGTTTTTTCGGTTTTTAGGTCAAACCAAAGTCAAACCGTTAGTAACGGTTTTTGTCAAGCAAAAACCGAAGCCGAACCGTTGAAAATTTAAAACCGAACCAAACCAAACCGTTACTAACGGTTTGGCTCCGGTTTGGTTTCACGGTTTGGGATTTTTAGGTCCATTTTAGTCGATTCCATTAAACTAATTTAGTAAAATAAATCGATTATGTTGGTACATGAAAAGAAAAACCTGCAAAAATAAAAATAACCTAACACGACTAAGTTACATGATGTTTACTAATTTAAATAATAAAAAATATGAAAACACTATCCTTATCCATATCCTTTTTTAAATATTGAAAAGGATATGAACCTAGAAAAAAAAACATATTAGGTGTAGTCAGAGGGGTGATATTGTCGGCGTCGGTAACGATAGATATTAGACTAAAGAACAACCACAGTCGAGACGAGACTCTGCTTTGCGATTTTGAGTCTTTGCGATTAGGTTTAGGGCAAGTGGAAACAAATCAAACAATTTCTTGGAGTTGGAAAGGTGGACTCTCAGTTGTTGGGCTTCATTTACACTATAGTAAACAAAAGAAACTACTAGGAATCTGAGCTAAATAAACGTGAGTTTTAAATTTTATTATCTATATATAAAAATTAATATATAATACAATAAAATATAACTACATATAAAAAAATTATATATATATATATATATATATATACACACACACACACACACAAATCTTAACGGTTTGGTCCGGTTTTTATACGATTTGAAATTTTAAAAACCGTAAGCAAAACCGTTCACTACGGTTTGAAAAGTTCAAAACCGCAAACCAAACCATAAAGAAAAATACAAACCGTAAAACCAAACCGATGACCGGTTTGGCCAGTTTCACGGTTTCAAACCGTACCGCGAACACCCCTAGTTGACATTGGTGCCTTCGACCGACGGGTACAGAAAGGAAGACTCGCCTGAAATGGATAACCTTGAGCACTGTGATGCACTTCCCTTTCTATACGGCCTGCTCTTGCAAGCCCTTCACCATGAAAACATTAAAGCAACTTAATAAACGGTCCCAAACTGCTCAAATGTGACCCAAAATCAAACTAGTCAACAATTCAATGGTCAAACTTTGGTGAAAGTCAACACCACGTCGTGGCCCTCCTTGGCCACATCATGGGGATCACAAGGTCAAACAGTCAACATGTAGGGCAACGCCATATTCTGGCCCTCCTTGGCCACATCATGCCCATTCCAAAACAAGACAATCGCGCTTTTTGACTTCACCCGCCGTGGCTACCTTTCCCACGCCTTGGCTACTGGAAAAATGTCATTTTTCTCATTAAGAACTTAATCCTTTCAGATCTAAGCTCATACTTATAGATCTACCTTCCCACATTGACTTAATGGATAAAGTTTCCAACTTTATCCATTTGGGTTGAATTTCAAGGCTAGATCTAGCATTTAATGTCCATTAGGTCCTTAATGAGGTTGCAACTTAAACATGGAAACAAAATACACCAAGCATGGTCCTTTTCCCAATCAAAAGGATTCCAAGGACCTAGGAAAGCCACTACATGTCCTATATTTATTCAAACTCCAAGAACATCCAAGAAAAGGGATAAAACCACCCGAAAATGACCTAGAACTTGAATCTAGAAGATAATCTGTCAAGGTATGAACTTTATACCTTAAAGAACTTAGAAAACTGAATAGAATGTTGAATCCAACCTTGCTTCCTTATGAACCTTCCTCTTCCAAAGCTCTTCCAAAAACCCAAGATTAAGGCTCAAAATTGATGAAATGGACTCTCAATCATGCATGGAGGCTATGGTTTCGAGATGTGGAGGTGGAGGATGAAGAAGATAACCTAGGAGAAGAGTAAGGGTGTTTATATATGAGGGAAACCCTAAAAATCCTGGATTTGAGCTGCAGCGGTTGCCAAGGCATGGCCCCTTTATGCCACGACATGGCACCTTTATGCTACGGCATGGCACCTCCAATATATGCGTGTTTCATTAAATTGTAGCGATTGAATGTTTGGCTTAGATTTTCTTCTGGCTTTTGTGCAAAAGCACCAAACTCCGAAAGCAGGAGTGTTTGTGTAGAATGCTCAAGATCCGCGTCAATGGAGTAAAGTTCCTTGGGCCGATCCCAGATGGCTTTCACAGTATCACACGAACTAACTAAACGAAAAGTATAGGCCTGCAAAGCAAATCTAATGATCCTCATTGCTTTGATGTTGCTGATTAGTTTCTCTTTCTCGTCCTGAGGAATATCTTTCACATCAAGGAGCATCTGGTTGTATTCCTTCTGAGTTTTGATAACACTTTTGGTTTCTATGTGAATAAATGGACCTAGAGTAATGGCTTCCCATATTAAATAAACATTATCATCTGAACCGAGAACGTAATCTTCAAAATGAAGCGCCGAAACTTCATATTCATGAGGGAAGAGAATCATGATCCTTGTTGTTGATCCAATACTGCTTGAAATATTTAAGGAGTTGATGTGAGAATCACCATGCTTCATGATGATGTTTTCTTTGATACCTGTAGAGAATCAGACATGCAAACTAAGATAGCTTATAGGGTAATATCAAGATCACTTTATGCCGTCAAAATGACTATGAGGACGACTGAACCAGATCCTATATTAACAAAAACCCTAAAACTTTGTAAACAGAAGAGATGCATATAGATTACACAGTCTCCTGCTCTGATACCATTTGTTAGGGTTAATAATCCTAACAGATCCAACAAGCAATCCATCCCCATCATTATGACCACCTCTTGGACTCTTAGTATGTCCTTAAGTTTTCATTTTATTGGTTCTTCCTTATTGATCTAGGTTATTTTAGCTTATTTTGGTCCTTGGTTTTGATTTGAGTGGTTGAATGTGTAACACCCGAAAATCAGAAAGACAAAGAAAGGAAAGAAAACCCTAAGCCAAGGGGGTCAACTCGTTGAGTCCAAGGAGGAACTCGACGAGTCCGAGCGGGATCCGGGTCGAGGAGTAAGTGACCGACTCGGCGAGTCGGAGTATGGACTCGGCGAGTCCGATCTGAAGAGGGAAACCCTAAATCAGGGACTTTATGCACTATTTAAGCACATCATTCTTTTCCTTAGGGTTCCTTTACAACTCCTCTCATCCAGAACATCGAACCCTAGCCGTCATATCCGATTTTGAGCAAATATCTAGCCTTGGAGTTGTGATTTGAAGCTTGGAAGAGAAGGAAGTTCATAGTGGTGCAAGAGGAAGCCTTGGATCCAGAGTTGGTATGGCTTTTCAGAGCATTTGAAGGTAAGAAGTCATTACCTTCACTCCTTTACTCATAGTTTCCTTTTTGTCATGAGATTTAGGGCTTTTATGCCATGTTCTAGATCCAATTGGAGTTAGAAGTCCAGATCTGAAGTTGCTATTTCAGATCTAAGTGTATTCTGGCCTAGAGAGTCATAAAGTATCAGTCTTGAGGGTGTGGGTGAAGCATGGTTGTCTTAAACCCGAGTATGGAGTGTTTTGGGCCTAGATCTCCTTAGCTACACGTAAAGTTTGCAACTTTACGTGAGGAATAGGCCTTGGAAGAGTGGATCTATAATTTGGAGTCCCTGCATGACTCAAAAAGCTTCTGAATGTATGAAGGACTGAATAGACTCGGCGAGTCCTTCGAGTGGACTCGGCAAGTAGTATGAAGATTAGGAGGAACTCGACGAGTTGGATGAGCAACTCGGCGAGTCTGTTGAAGTTTGCCTTGGACTCGGCGAGTCTGTTGAAGTTTGTCTTGGACTCGGCGAGTCAGGTCGCGAAACCCCGAACCCTTCGAGGTAAGACTCGAATCAGTGAATCGGGTGGAGACTCAGTGAGTTGGACAGGACAGGACTCGGAAATCAGTGGACTCGGCGAGTCATGGGCTGACTCGGCGAGTCGAGTTGCGAATGGAAGGACTCTGAGCATATGAACTCTGCGAGTCAGTAGGCAGACTCGGCGAGTAGGGTTGACCTGGAAGGTTGACTTTGACCAGAGTTGACTTAGCTGACTTTTGGGGGACAGTTAGACTAAGTGTTGCATTGATATTGGTAGCTCGGGGAGCTAGTGAAGCAGGAGTTCAGAGAGTTGCCGGGCAGCAGCTAGAAGGGTTATCAGCAAGTTCAGCAAGTGCATGTGAGTTTCCCCTTGTGTGAATGGGTCTACGACCACAATGCCGGACCATGTAGTTATGAGTAGGAAGACTCGGGGTTACCCCTAGGCACAGTATGCTAGTATGATATTCAGGACGAGGTCCAGTGTAGCGGGCGGGTGCCCGAAGAATGGTCTGCATGATAGTTATACTTGTTGTCTGTGTGATACATGTATGTGCCTGGTAGGAAGGTGAGTGTGGGCGAGGTCCCGTATCTCACCAGCAGCAGAGTATGGACGGTGTTCCATATCTCATTAGCAGCAGAGTAAGGGCGAGGCCCAAGTTAGGGAAAGAGTGAGTATGGTTCGGGCCCGTATCTCACTATCAGTAGGAGCGTGGACTGGGTTCCATGACTCATCAGTTGCAGGACATGGGCGAGGCCCAAGATAGGCGAGGCCTTTAGAACAGGATTCAGTAGTATATGTTTAGTTTATGTGTTATGATATGTTATGTGCTAGTATATGTTGGCGGGCGAGGCCCAGTGACAGGCGAGGCCTAAGCAAAACAGATATGTGTCCGAGCGGGGCTCGAAGCTAGGCGGGGCCTGGAGCGGCGGGGCCATTGTAGCGGGCGAGGCCCGCGGCAGGGGGCGAGGCCCAGAATAGCGGGCGTGGCCCATTATGTGCAGTATGTGGTTATGCATGGTATGTGGTAGGTTGGGGAACTAACTAAGCTTCGTGCTTACGGTTTTCAATTTTGGTTTCAGGTACTTCCGATAGCGGAGGAAAGAGCTCGGGGTGATCGCATGGCACACACCATAGATTAGACCGCCTGGGATGTTTTACTCTGATAATGAACATATGTTTTGGAAATTAATACTCTGATTATGTTATGGATTGATAATTATGTTTTAAGTAATGTTTTATAAAAGTAATTTTTAGTCTTGAATTTTGGGACGTTACAGAATGGAATAAAGTTAGTAGCTTTATGGCTCTCCAGAGTTCCAACAACATTATACCTTATGGATCTAGAAGCTGAGTGAGTGTTGAAAACCTTGCATGGGGTTTTGACCCCATTTCTACCATATTTGACATAGACGAAAGAAAGACATTGGACATGCATGTGCATAAAGTATAGATTTTTATGGACCTTTAGGGTCCCAAGAAGCCTTTTGGAATGTATGAGTTAAGGCTTAACGGATTGAGAGCTTAATCCATTAAGATGCCCACAGACAATGGCCATGACGTAGGGAAAGAAGGGACCCCGACTGTTCTGTCTTGATATTGCCACGACGTGGCCATGAGTAGGCCACAACATTGAGATCAGCTGATGTTGACTTTGACCGTTGACCTCGATTGTTGACTTTTTTACCTGGTTGACTTTTGGTCAAAGTGCTAGTCTTAGAGTGTGGATTAAGGTTTGAACTTGGGTATTTCGATAGGTGTGTTGTAGCATCGGTTTCTGAAATTTTCAAGTTGTGGTTGTTTGACTGTGAGTATGAAGTGAGTTTTCTCACTATAATATGTAGGATGCTAGTTATCTTTGTGATACATGCATGGAAGACCAAAGTTTATCCCTTGGAATTTGTATGAAAGACTAGGGTTTGGCCCCTTTGCATTTTCATGTAAGTCCAAGGTTTTATCCATGGTAGTTGTATGGAAGACCAGGATCTGGTCCCTAACACTTGTACAAGTAAATACCATGATTTGGCCCATAGGAGGGAGTATGACTATGATTTGGCCCATAACATCCTCTTGGGGTTGAAATAGACCCGTCATGTTATGTATGGTATGTGGTATTTTGGGGAACTCACTAAGCTCTGTGCTTACGGTTTTACGGTTTAAACATTTTGGACACTTCTGGTTCTAAGGGGAAGAGTCCGATATAATTGTATCACATCTAGAGGAAATTTCATACTTATGATTTTTATTACCAATCTAATGTTATGGAAAATACTTTTGATGCTATCTCTATTTTTGAAAGTAATGAATGAATGTTTTGGTTGATTTAAAAATAAAATTTTACCTAGTATTTTTGGGACGCTATAATTCATATCTTCCCCCTGCGTTCGGTCATTCACATCTGTCCACTAGGTTTTAGATTATAAAATATGGCCCAAACATCTTATAGATACCCATAATAACTTATGAAAATTGATTCATTTTAGCTTAATGATGCCTAGGGGCACGGCCCAGCTCCCCCAACCCCCCCTCCCCCCAATTGGGTCGACCATGGGCTTAACGATTACCTTTAGGGTTTTAATAAATTATAGGATCCAAAATAGAGTCCTTCAAATGGAATCACGCCCATTGTACTTCAAACCTAACAAAATCGTCCGGTTCCTTTGAACCGTCGGTTAGGAGGAAGAAAGAGGATGGCGAGCAACATTTTTAGGGTTCCCCTAGATTGGACTTCCTTTATATCAAAGGTGCAAACTCCTTATTCTTAGCGTGTAAACAAATTAAGGCCTCTCAAATAAATATTCTTCCTTTTAAAGTGGAGCAAAGTGTGTAACCCATATAGATCCATACAATTAGTTATGTCACTGACATGTTGCATCAGTGGTCATATTTTCCAACATGTTTGTAGGCTTGTCATTTAAAATGAATGTAGGGGTGAGCATTTGGATCGGATCGGACCGGTTTTGGAGAATATTATGGACCGGACCGGATGAGACCTACCGGGTCCATGTCCATGTCCGGGTTTTCTGGTTCTTAGACTCGTACAACTTTATATGCATACAGTACAACTTGTTAGAACGTGTTTTTAGGTTTGATACAACCCGTTAAAACAAATATATTGTTGGGTTTGATACGTTACAGCTCGTTAAAATGAATACTTTTTTGGTTCTGATACGGTGCAACTCGTAAAAATGAATACGTTTTCGTTTATTGTGCCCTTTGGACCAGTCAAACTCTGATTATTTATACTTTATACCATTTGTTTAAAGGATTGTAACTCATTAAATATAACACCAAAAACAACAAAATTATATTCTAAAATCATCTACAAACTCTAAATTACACGTTGTAAAAAAACATATGTCTATTCGACTTAAAACGAATGAGAGTTAAAGAATTTCAAGGAATACAAAAGCATAAAATTTTTGCTCAAAAGCTGAAATTATTTAGCTTTGATATCTCATCTTTGAAGGATTGTAACTCACTAAATATAACACCACAAACAACATAATTATTGTTTAAAATCATCTAAAAACTCTAAATTACACGTTGGAAAAAACCGCATGTTAGTCCGACCTAAAACGAATGAGATATGCTTGTTTACAAAATTTCACAGAATACAAAAGTTTAAATTTATTGCTAAAAAAACTGAAATATTTTGGCTTTGATATCTCATCTTTGAAGCACTGTAACTCATCGAATATAATACAAAAAACAACAAAATTATAGTCTAAAATCATATACAAACTCTAAATTAAATGTTAGAAAAAACCACATGTTAATCCGATTTAAAGCGAATGAGATATGCTTGTTTAAAGAATTTTATTGAATATAAAAGTTTAAATTTCTTGCTAAAAAGCTGAAATATTTCAGCTTTGATATCTCATCTTTGATGGATTGTAACTCATCCAATATAACACCAAAAACAGCAACATTATAGTCCAAAATCATCTACAAAACTCTAAATTATAAGTTGCAAAAAACTGCACGTTAATCCGACTTAAAACGAATGAGATATGTCTGTTTAATTTTTTTTTTTACAAAATACAGTTTTTTGAAAAAATAAGCCGGTCCAAAACCAGTTTTTACCTGAAATCGACTGGATCAGACCGGTTTTGCTGAAATCATAGAATCGAGAACCGACCCGGGGGTCCAAAAAAACGGTCCGGTCTGGTCCACAGGTCCAATTGCTCACCCCTAAATTAATGTATATGAATAGGAAATACATGTCTCCTCCCATCCACAATGATCATATTATGCAAGATGATACAAGCAATCATAATTATCCTCGTCATGTACTTGTCTCACAAAAGAAATAGGTGTCAAAGGAACACAAAATGAGCTTATGGAACTTTAAAGGCTCGTTAAGCATCTTTTCGATGGTATCTTGATGTTGAGTGAACAATGAGTGCTTTTAAAGTTACATAAAAGTAATTAGCTTGACATACATATTCCATGAAGGATATATGTCATCAATGAGATAATATACCTTATTACTTTTGTGACCATTCACGATAAAAACTAATATTTGGTGTTCAACCTGCTAAGATATCACGGAAAATAAGAGATCGATATAGTACATTAATATCATTGCATGTTGTTATGAAGAATGCATGGTATATCCATATATCGTATGATGCATTGAATTCCAAAACCACTCTTCACTTTAGCAACAATTGTATTTCTAATGTATGGACAATGTAATACGTAGGAAGAAGCAAAAATGAACTTTGAATGACAGTTTAAATAAATAATCACTCTATACTTTTTTTCATTTAAACTGTCATTCGAGGTTTTCTTTTCACTCTCGATGGATGTGAGTTAGATGATGGTTTTTACCAGGTAAGGTATAGATATTGGTGGGTAGTTAAGTTAAAGAATATAAGTGGAACACCAACATAAGAGGAACATCTACATAATGCATCTCACAATGACACCCACAACGATGCATGAGAGTAACATAGAAAGTTTGAAATGGTCAACAATCAACATGAGAGTACTTAGCCCAACTTTATATTCATAGAAATTAGAAACAACAATATTTTCTTGGTTTATAATAAAAAAAACATATGGTATAATTATAAATAATTTGTTAATAAAAATACATTAATTTAAGGTAACCTCTAAAAAAGTTCTCAATATTTTGATTATTGGTTAAAAGTAAGGTAATATTCAAAAAATTTCAATATTTTGACCAAATTAACAGAAAAGACAGACTACTAGCTAAATATGTGTAACTAGACAAAAAGGGTATTCTGAAGTTCTGGTATTCTTTTCTTTTCTGTAAATAAAATTTATTTTGAGATTTTTTCCATAAACTGAATTAAAGTATTAAGAATTTATTTGAGATTTCCCTAACACTGTTCAAAAAAATTTAATATGTGTATTTACTTATATCGATGTATTATATTATATAAAATGGAAAATGACTTGAAAGAGTAACAAATTTGCAACTTTGTTTATATTTAGTCGGTGATTTTTTTAATGTTTGATTCACCTATGAATTATTTGAAATTGTTTATATTTTACCATTATACCTCTCTACAATTGGTCATAAGGGTAAAATGTGAGCATTTTTAAACAATTCATGGGTAATCAAGCATGAAAAAAGATCGGTAACTACATGTAACAAATTTGAAAATCTATTACCCTTTCAAATCATTATTCATTCTTTTTATTGTCACCATCAATATAATTCTTTTCTTATGGTTGTATAAAAAATATTATAAATTTTGTGACATTCATATTTGTTGGTAAAATATTTAGTATATGTTGTGATTAAATTAGATATGTCTCCATTTATTTTAAATCATTTCAACCATGTTTCATTAAGTGGGTGTTCAAATCTTTTGCAATCCTTGGCCTCACATTTCTCTAAGGCTAGGGAAGTGAAAGCTTGTGTTTTGTATCATTTTATTTTTCTAACAAGATGTATGTATGAGAGTTGTACATATTGCAAATCTTTGAGTAAATTTTGACATTATTATCGGTATGATCATTTTAATACATCGTTTTTATATCATTTTATTTTTCTAAAGACATTGATGTAGCTAATATAATGTTATACATTATGAAGTAACAATGTAGAATAAGACTAATGTATCTATGATCTATGAAATATTAGAGTACTTAACATGATAATACATATGAGGTGTACTAATCAAAATGATTATTGTGATGTTTAAAAATTATGATAAATAAATTATACGTAGTAAATATAACTCCGTAATAGCTAAATTTGCAACAAATTTGAATACCCCTTAACAAAACATGATTAAAATGGTTTAAAATAAATAGAGACATAAGATATTTGGTAATAAGTTTTTAATTTTGTTCACACTTAGTATTTAATAAAAACTTTTAGGATTTTATCAAAAAAATTCCAACAATAATGAGTTTTTTTTTTTTTTTTTCATAAAACTGACGGTAATAAGAATAAAATATGAACAACTTCAAATAATTTAATTGTAAATCAAATACGAAAAAATATAAACAAAATTTAAAGTTTGTTACTCTTTCAAGTCATTACCATATATTAAATTCTAAAATTTGTAATAATATTTTTATAATATATTATATTGAGTAAAATTTGAAAATATTTAAAAAGTAATATGTACAAAATCATTTTTATCATGTAGTTTTCATTGATATAAATATAGATTTAAATGTACAGATATTGTAACTTAATAATTCTGTTAGCTACAAATTTTTAAACAAATATTATAATAGTATAAAACGGATCGCTAAGTTGGACAACCATTTTAAAGTCCTTATTATAAACCATATCTTTTGACTAAGAAACCTAAAATTTATTTAGTCTTATATGATAACGATGTTACTACATAAACCTCGGAACTAAAGATTTCAAACAACATAGTATTTTAAACAATATAACATAGTATTATATAAACTAAGAGTCGCGATGTACAACAATACAAGCATAATATACATATATGCCATAAATGTACAAGGAGACATGCATAATGTACAAGTGTAAATGCATATATGAAAGAAAGTTACAAAGAAGCATCAATAGTCACCCGTTACGTTATTCTCGGTAGTGTTTTTACATAAACCGCTCACCTCTCCACTCTCCCATCAAAACCCCCCACTTCCCTAAACTCCAATCTCCACATCCCATCAAATTCTCTCTGCAAAACTTCTCCGATTCCGATAATGCCACCGACGCCGGAACAACCCCACCTCAACGGCGCCTTCTATGGCCCTCCCATCCAACCAAAAACCAAATCCTACTACCGCCCTGGCCGCGGCGGAGGCGGCGGACCTAGTTGCAACCCTTTAACCTGCTGTTGCAGCTGTATCTGTAGCTGCATCTTCAATCTCATCTGTCAGATTCTAATCACCGTCGCAATCTTCCTCGCCGTCGTTGGGGTAATCTTCTGGTTTATTTTCCGCCCCAACGTGCCTAAATTCCATGTCGCCGACGCCACCCTCACCCGATTCACGCTATCCCCGACGAACAACACGCTCTACTACAATCTCGCCGTCAATATGACGTTCAGAAACCCTAACCGCCGTTTAGGGATTTACTACGATAAAATCGAGGCCAACGCGATGTACCATGGCCAGAGATTTTCGTCGGCGGAGGTTCAAGGGTTTTATTTAGGGCATAAGAAGGAGAATAATGTCAGTGTGGCGTTTAAAGGGGAACAACTGGTGGTTCTCGACAGTAGTGATAAATCGAAATACGATTCAGAGAAAGCTGATGATGTTTACTACATCGATTTGAAGCTGAGATTGAAGATCAGATTTAAAGTTTGGTTTGCGAAAACCCCGAAATTTACACCCAAATTCGAATGTGATTTGAAGGTTCCATTGAGTTCTAAAGGTAAGGTTTTATCTACGAATTTTGAGAGAACCAAGTGTGATTTCGATTGGTAGTGAAGAAGGTGATGAATCTTTAATATGTTTTCTTTTAAATTCTTAGTCTTATTTCACATTCATGCAAGGTTTTCAAGAAATTTTGGGATATATATATATATATACACTGATTAATTATGTTCATGAGTTTACATTCTTGTTTCTGATTTTTGGATTCTGGATATGATTTTTGATGAGAATTTTAATTTACTTTTCAGTTTGATTGTAAATAAAGTAAAGAAAAACCATGAATCTGAAACTTGAATTTTAGTCGTTTTGTTGCTTGTAAACGGTTGGATAATAAAAGCTGGGACCCACAAGAGAATCATATGAGCTTCAGTGGCCTATCTAAAATCTAAACGCCTTCTTTTGCTTTTCCGTGATAAATATTAAAAAAGATTGGATAAGAATTTCTGAGTGAGTATCTATTGTGAAATAATCATCTTTATTAAAATAAAATTTTTATATGTTGTCAACATAGGGCTGTTTTTTAATCAGATCTAGTCTCTGATCATATCAAACAACTTCATTTGAATTTAAAATATAAGAATTTATCGTTCATTATATAATATCTATTATAAAGTTTGCCTTTATGGTTCCAAAAGTTAATTAATGCCTTAAATAAATATTAAAATCTCAAGTTATTTAATGCCTTATATAAATATTAAAATCCTATTTTAAATAAGTTAGTAGGTACATTGGAATGAAATTATGAAGAATAGAGTTAAAAATGAACTGTCATTGTTTGAAAGAATAAAAATGATTTACTCAAATAATTTTTTTGTTATTAATAAATTAGATAAACAGCATAAAAGTAAACATGTTTTTAGTTTTTTTTAGATATTGATATTTTTTTTACTACAATTAAGTCATTGATTTTTTCAATACTCATTTAACTTGTCATCTGGTTTCGGGCTTTCCTTTAACTTGACATTATAATCTAACTAGTTT
Source organism: Lactuca sativa (assembly GCF_002870075.4). NCBI lineage: Eukaryota > Viridiplantae > Streptophyta > Magnoliopsida > Asterales > Asteraceae > Lactuca > Lactuca sativa. The sequence goes on along the minus strand of NC_056623.2, from coordinate 71,579,005 downwards.
ATATCACAATTACAATAATCTAACTAGTTTATATCACAATTACAAAATTAATTAGATTTTCATATTAAAAAGTCGAAATTATTAATCAATTATTTTAAATAAATTATTATTTAAGATATATTTTTTTAGTTATATAAAATTATAATAATATGTGACATATAATATTATTGGGGAGATATAAAAGTATGATATTTGTAAATAAGAGAATAAACCTATTCTTTTATTAGATTAAGGATCTGATAATGGGTGTTAAAACTGGAAAAAAAAAAACAAAATATAGTGACTTTTGTGATAATTATCATAAATATAGTAACTTTTATGATAATTATCGAAAATGTAAATGTTTTTATGCAATTTTATTTATCATAACGACAATCAAATTGTATAAATTATCGACAGGCACAACTATAGACATTTATTTTTCAACCTACCCTATTTTAATGGGAACGTGAGGTTGTGTTATGATAAAATCAAATTGTATAAATTAAAAACCACTACATATTAGATTACTAACATTACATTTTGGTTTTATTATAAAACTATGAAATTCTAATACTACATATAAGTTATACCTTATTAGTGAGTGTAGACATTCATCCTGGCCATGGTAACATTCGTGAAAGACCATGAATCTGAAAGACAACTTTCTTCTCTTACACTAATAAGGTATCAGTTAGATATAGTAATACAATTACTACCACAAATCTATAAAATTTCCACATTATCAAAATTTACATTATTTAAAATATACAACTATTTAAATTTCTCCATACTAATAAAAGAATGTTTTACTCTTCTTTTGTCATTTGTCACTCATACATATTCTGATTAATATCATGCCATGTATCATTTTATTGTTTTTCAATTTTAAATTTGCCAGAATAAATCAACAATAAATATGGCTCAAAAAATCAAGATATAGTCTCGTGCAATTAGCATTCAGTTTTCAAAATGTTATAAATAAAAAACTATCGAAACCTAATTAAGTTAGATGCTTTAAATTATTAGATGCGTACACTCTACAAATTATATAAAAATATTTGTTTTCATGATTAATGATTGCTATTCTTATAGTTTTCATATTGTTTTATTAATGTCAACCAATCGTATAGTAAGCGGGTTATTCTGGTAATAAATGATTAAGTATTCACCTTTCATCAATGATTTCCTCCTTTATTCGAATTTTCTCAATCATAAATCAATTTTTCTTTCTATATATATGTTATTGAAAGTATGACACACTCCTTGCATAGGTTTTAGTGGTAATCAATTTTGAGGTGGAGTGGCATTTTAACTTTATCTTTACTTTAAATAAAAGGACAACTTTTTTCACTTTAAATTGAATGAAAGGGAATGCACGCATAAAATACTCTCATAAACTATTATTTGATTACCTTGTTTATTAAGTATCTTTAGTAAGTCATCGAACAAGTATATAATAACGATTCAAAATCACGGCATTTGTTTATAAGATAAATATTGTTTTCGGGTAATTAATCATTCGAAAATTCCACTTTAGCATTTTATAAAAAGAATATACACAGAAGTCAAGAACTTATAGGTTAAATAAAATTGAATGCCTATTACAAAATGTGATTATGTGACTTGTGTCGTTATAGTTTAGCTATATGTGGCTGACATAAATTTCAAATTTGAAATAGACAATGTATTTTTATGGTTTGAAACCCACAAATAGCTCACCCAACGCGATTACAATGTATCTACTAAATCAAAGCAATTTGTTTCGATGAAAAAACACTCTATAATTAGTCATTAATCTCACAATCTCTCATATTGTATGTAAAGAAGGACTTCAAGACGATGAATTGGTTAATCAAAGATTTCTTAAGGCATACTTCTTCAAGTTTGTTACAAATACCTCTATTGATCGTTGCATTATTGATAGATATTCTACAACCCATAGCATGATCTATGAGATAATTGGCAAAACCTTGTGTAAGTCATAGATAGGCTTTGAACGCAACAACTTAAAAGTGTATCATTCATATTCCACTACCACTTAAATCTTTGTCCACTTCTGAACTGATGGTAATGAATTTTATGTAATACAAGAGTAACTAACATAACCAAATTGAACAAAATCCTTACGTGTGGTGGTTGATATCTTCCTGCATCTAACAACTTGATCACTAATAAAGAATCCAAATCTCTAATACCAGTTTTTGGGATTTAGTATAGCAAATATTTACAGCCCTGGTGTGAGCAAACCAGCAGCAAAGTTAAAAGTAATATGGTTCCAAAAACAATGGCCAAAAAAATACCAAGTTAAAAACAGAGAAATTTATAAGTTTAGCCAAATTTGCTAATTATTTTGCAAATAATAGCCAAAAAAAATTTACACACAATAGCCATCAATTTTGCAGATGGATTACGACCAGCAATGAAATCAGTATTCCATCTGTGAACGTACAAACAGTTTATGCACGTTTATGCTTTAGAGACTTGTACGTTTGCAAATGGAAAAATTCATTTATGAAATCAGCAATCCAATTATGAAATCACCGCGGCGGTATGAGTAAATATGAGATGGTTACATGACAAAAATATTTAAATTAAAATATATTTAAGTGGATAAAATGAAAATATGAGATGGTTACATGACAAAACATAAAAGTATATTTATATTGACAATTCAATATATATTGAATGATCAATATAAAAAACCAAAATAAGTTGTATGCTCCCATGATAATAAATGTTTAGTAAAAAAAGTCAATAGTAACAAGCTTAGAAAAAAAATTCTCATTATACCATCCGTTATACCCACCACATACCACATATGTGATGGGTGACGTATCAACACTACATTATCTTATTAGTAACATGAAATACCTACCACTAATATACCACTTCACTTTATTTTAATTTTTTTTAATTCAAAAATACAATAAAATCATTTTTTTTAATACTAGTTTTCCATTAAATTAAAATACCAAATTACATTACATAAAAACTACATTAATTGAAATAAAAAAAAAATAACATTAAAAATAAAAATTACATTACTTAAAATAAAAAAATTAAAAATATCTAAAAATATCAAGCATAAATAAAATAAATTACCGCATACGCCTATGTCGTTCTCGAACCGACTTTTTCATCATGAGAAAAAGCTCCAAGTTTTCGCCCTCGAGGTCGTCCGCTTTCATTTTCAAGATTTTCATATCGGTTTTTGTTTGGATCGTCGCGTGTGCCTCTTGAAATGATGTTTGTGCTTCAATCATTTTTTGCTCCATTCGAGTCATCACATCGGCCTTCGTTTCTTGAAGTTGCACACATCGATCAAATTCATCTCCAAAAAGATTCATAACACTAGAGCTCGAAGATGTTGAAGTCGCTTTTTTTGCTTTATTTCTTCCAACGGGCTGACGAAGAGGTTGATCGTTTTCAAGATCTAGCGGATCATCATTGATGTCGATGTGTGTTCAACCGTCCGATAGTTGGGAAGTTCCATCGGGTTTTCTCGAACGCTTTGAACCGGAAGATTGCGAAGTTCCTTCCGTTTGCTTTTTTCCATTTTGAAGCATCTTTTAATTTTATCCACGTTTTATATACGGAAAAGTTTTGCGTGTTGGAGTTGTTTTTTTCAAATTGCTCCATGGCCGTCTTGAAAACATCAAAATCGTTCAACACGCTTTTGCGTATGTTTAGGAGGTTGTTTTAAATTCCTCCAAACTCGATGCATTTTAGTCGAATAATGCGCCATTTCGACGTAATTTGATCGGCATTTTGAGTTTCACTTTCCATTAACTCGTAGAAAATGGCTCGAACTTTTTCTCAAAAACTTCCGTAAGGTTGACTATCTCCTACAATTGGGTCTTGGGAAACCGATACCCATGCCTCCGCTAACTTTTCTTCTTTGTCTTTTGTGCATGGGACCCTTTCTTGGGTGGTGGTGGGTCGACCCGATTTTTTTTCCTTTTTTCTTTTTTGGTTGAGGTGGTGGTGAATGTTGTGTTTCCGAAACAAAATCCGGCGAAAATGGTGGTTGTGAAATTGGTGGTTGTTGTGGTTGTGACGCTTGTTGTTGGAGTTGTTGGAATTGTTAAAATTGTTGGTATTGTTGTTGGATTTGTTGTTGTTGGAAGGTCGGAAAATGTTGATATTGTTGTTGGAAAAGTGGTGTTTGTTGGATAGGAGAAACGTTTTGAAGCAAATTGACAAAAACCGCCTTTGGGTGTGTCCATAGTCGGGAATTGGCAAGGGGTTGTATCTAACACAAAAGCGTTATCGAGCTTGCGATTTCTATAGTTTGGAGGGCTATTTTGGTTAGGATCCATGGTTTTTGGTTGTAAAGATGTAGTGTGTAGTTTGTGTATAGAGAAAGAAAAGAATGATGTAAAATAAGGGGTAAAAGTGTGGTATTTATAGGTAAATAAATTGATTAAATTTTTGTTTAATTTTTTTTATAAAATAAACTAATCGTTGAACGGCTATAACCAATTGTTCAAAATGGGTTGTGATCTTATTAGGTGTTTGCATTCGTTATTCCGAACACGAGGCATCACGAAAACGACCGACCATAAAAAAACGGGGTGGTGTGCATGGCCGTTGTTCGTGGCCAGCTCAACCACGACCGACCTCGTTGAGAGGACACCACATGGTCTCATAAATGTTTTGAGAAGGCTAAATTAGATGGGTTTATATACTACGGAGTTCATAACCATCAAGTTTATTGGTGGGGTCAGGCAATTAGGGGTCCTTATAGGTAACCTACATATGTATTCATAACCATCTAGACATCTAGTTGAATAGTTGGAGTTGTTATGGAAAGCCTACACAAGGACGTGGTTGTGGACACTGTACATGAGTTTTACACAAGTGTTTGTTGTAAAAACACAAATTTGAGAATCAAATCAATTCAAAAATCATTGTGTTATGAAGTGACAGAGCTAGTGAACGTATATTATCGGTGAAGGGTCTGCTGTGTTCGGGTGGTATGGTCGTATAGAGCCTCTAATTATTAGGGTCTTTGAATTCAAAGGCATATTATAGTTATAGAATAATTTTTTCAAAAAAAATATTTTTTTTATGTATTACTATTAAGAAAATGATTTTGGCAATTAGTCATACACAATGTAACCTTTAAACTTTGAAATCATCTTAAATATGAAAATCCGAAGAAAAAAATAATCAAATTCTTATTACAAAACACAAATCCTAAACCGATTGGATTTATTAACAATTTAATAAAAGTATGCATGTTCAAGAAAAATACAAATTCTACTCCTAACAATTATATACAAAAGAATTAAATTATTATAAAACTCACCAGAAATTAAAGAAACGAAATCAAACAAATCAAAACCTAAGAAGCCTGATTATCCAAGTGACATTGTCGGTGACTAGATAAAATATGTGTAACACCCTAAATTCAGGAGGCCTAGAAAGGAAAGGAAACCTCAAATGAGGAAGTGACTCGTCAAGTAGATGGGTGACTCGACGAGTAGGAGTGCGATTTGGTCGCGGGTTTAATGACCTACTCGACGAGTTGGCCAGGTTTTAGGAAAACCCTAAATATGGGAATTGCACCCTATTTAAGGAACATTATAGTCCCCATCAACCCCCTTGATACTCTCTCAAGCCCAGAACGAAACCTAGAGCCTCCCTTGAGTTTGTGAGCCATTTTGTGAGTCTTGGAACATTTCGAAGCCTGAAGGAACAAGGAGGTTGGAGGTTCAAGGAGGAAGGAGTAGATCCAGAAGATTCACTCCATTTGTTGCTCATTTTGGTAATCAAGTTCCTTCCTTGACTTCTAGTTTGTTAGATCCATTTATGTCCCTTTTTATGAAGTTTATGGACCAAGAATGATGTCTTGTGGGATTTGGACGTCCCCAAGCTAGATCCTTACAGATCCAGAGGTGTTTAGAGTAGTAAGGCATAAAGGTGGAAGCTTTATGCCAATAGAACTCCCCATGCAAAGTTTAAGTGGTTATTATGGCCTTTTGAGCAAAAAGGGCCATGCATAGGTGCAAAGGTAGCAACTTTGTGTGATATCCTGACCCTAGGAGGCTAGATCTGGGTCTTAGATGCGTTGAGCTTGTCTGAAATCGTCTAAATAGTGTTGGACATTGAGAGACTCGGCGAGTCAGGCCAGTTTTTTCCCTAAAACCCTTCTGTTAAGGGTATGAGTTGAGTTGGAAAGGGACTTAGCCAATCTAAGTCCATATTGGTCATGAAGTTCATCGTACTCGATGAGTTCAAGGAAGAACTCGGCGAGTCCAAGGCAATATTCTTAGTTATGAAGATGACTCGACGAGTTGTTCATACAACTCAGCGAGTCATGGCCTAGATATTCTTATGATGATGATGAACTCGACGAGTTCGAGGATGAACTCGGCGAGTCGGTTGAGATAGTCCTGAAGTGTTAGATGAAGGAGAACTCGTCGAGTTCTCGCTAGACTCGACGAGTGGAATCGAGGTTGTTTTGGGATTTAAGGAGCATGGACTCGGCGAGTTGGCAGAACAACTCGGCGAGTTAAGTCAACTGGAAGTTGACTTTGACCGTTGACTTTGACCAAGTTTGACCAGGGTTGACTTTTGGATTATTGTGGTCTAAATGTTGTTTTTGGGTATTGATAGTTCGGGAAGCCAAAGGGTTTGCGGTTCAGAAGTGTCAGTTAGCAGTCAAAAGCGTTCAGTGAATCTTCAGCAGTGCAAGGTGCGTCTTCTCACTGTGTACATGGGTCTACGGCCACAATGTCGGCCCATTATGTTATGTTCATGTTTATGCTTATGTATAGAAGGAAGACCCGGGGGTTAGCCCTAGACACTTGTTGATATATGCTCTGGGTTACGACCTGATGACGGGTGAGGCCCAAGGAATGTTAGGATGCTAGAGGTCTTTGTGATTCTTTAATGTGTCGGTATGATAGGATCCGAACCGAGGGTCCGATGTTGAGCTTAATGTTAGGATGCTATAGGTCTTCGTGATTATTTCATGTGTCGGTATGATAGGATCCGGACCGAGGGTCCGATGTCGGGGTAAGCCCGAAGTACGCTAGATAATAATATGTTTCTGGGTCGGGGGTCTAATGTCGGGGTATTCCCGAGAAAGATTATTATGTAGTGCGTTAGATTATACTTTTTGTCTTCGTGATACTGGTATGTGACTGGTAGGTAGGTGAGTGTGGGCGAGGTCTCGTATCTCATCACTAGTTGAGTATGGATGGGGTTCCATATCTCGATATTAGTAGAGCAGGGGCGAGGCCCATGGTAGGAAGGATGTGAGTGTGGGCGGGGGCCCGTATCTCACTACTAGTAGGAGTGGGGATGGGGTTCCACTACTTCAGTAGGAGACCAGGGGCGGGGCCTAAGTTAGACGAAGCCTTAGATCAGGGTATGGTTAGGGAATGTTTATGTATGTTTTAATATGTTATTTGATCGTATGTATGTATATAGCGGACAAGGCCCAGAGACAGGCGGGGCCTAAGGGAAACAGATATGTATATCGAGCGGCGCTCGATGCCAGGTGAGACCTGATGCCATGCGGGGCCTGATGACGGACGGGGTCCGATGGCGGGCGAGGCCCAATGCAGCGGGCGGGGGCCCAATATGTGATTATGTGCTCACAGTTGTATATGGCATGTTTGGATCAGTATATATGTATGGTATGTGGTAGGATGGGGAACTCACTAAGCTTCGTGCTTACAGTTTTCAGTTTTGGTTTCAGGTACTTTCGATAGCGGAAAGAAGAGCTCGGGATGATCGCATGGCACACACCAAGAAGTTTAGTCTGGGATGTTTACTCTGATAAAATGAATAAGTGTTTTGGGAAAAATACTCTGATTTGTCACATAACCCTCTTTAGTATGTTTGAAATGATTTAATGCTATGGTTTAGTAATGTTTTTAAAAGAAATTTTTGGTCATGATTTTTGGGATGTTACAATATGATTTGTAAATTTAAAACTAATGTATAAATAATACGTCGTGACATTGTCAGTGACTAGATAAAATATGATTTGTCAATTTAAAACTAATGTAAAAATAATGCGTCAATGTATGAAAACAAATGTGAATCAATCTCTAGAAACTATAAAGTTGTGTATGAAGAGACATATATAAACATAAAAAGTGAAGCTACTTATCTAGTAGATGATGAACTTGATAGGTTTGACTTTATCATTAGTATAATTATATGGTATCATATATTGGCTAAAATAAATAACTTAAACATATAAATACAATTTGAAACCATATGTATTGATGAGGCAAGGAGTAATGTTCGGGCACTTATTTAGTTTTTCTTTTTTAAACTATCGATATCATAGTTTTGAGAAGACTTTGAATGATATTATAGTTAGGGATGAGATTTAGAACCGGAAAACCGGACCGGAGCCGGAACCGTTAGAACCGAAGTATATAGAACCGGTTCCGGTTCCGGGTTTAAAATTTGGTTTTATCCAGGTTCCGGGTAATCCGGGTTTGGGTCCATCGGTTCCGGGTAAACCGGGTCTAAAAACCGGAACCGGTGTTAGGAACCGGAACCACTTTTAGGGCCGGAACCGGTTTTTATGAAACATTTAAAAGATGCATATCTCATTCGTTTCAACTCCGATTGACATACAGTTTTTTCCAACATGTAGTTTAGAGTTTGTACATGACTTTAGACTATCAATTTGCCATTTTTAGTTTTATATTCATTGATTTACAGTCCTCCAAAGTCGAGATATGAAAGCTGGAAGTTTTTAGTTTTTCAGTTTTTTTTGTATTCGGTGAAAGTTTTAAAACATGCATATCTAATTCGTTTGAAGTCGGATTGACATGTGGTTTTTTCCAACTTGTAGTTTATAGTTTGTATATGAATTTAGACTAAAATTTTGTCATTTTTGGTTTAATATTCAATGATTTACAGTCCTCCGAAGTTGGGATATCAAAACTGAAAATTTTTAACTTTTCAGCTATTTGTTTTTGTATTCTGTGAAAATGTTAACACATGCATATCTCATTTGTTTAAAGTCGAATTGACATGCGTTTTTTTTCTAGAGTGTATTTTAAAGTTTGTACATGATTTTAGACTATAATTTTGTTAATTTTGGTTTCATATTCAATAAGCTACACTCCCCCAAAGTCGGGATATCAATATGAAAAATTTCAAAGTTCAACCCACTAAGTAGTAAGTAATTACCAAAAGATTTCGGTTTTTCCAGGTTTTCTGGGTCTAAAGCCACTTTATCCGGTTTCAACCTACCCACTTTGTGTTTTCGGGTTTTTCGGTTCTAGACCCACTTTACCCGGTACCGTACCCGGAACCGAACCGAAACCGGTTCCTATATACCGGTCCGGTTTCCGGTTCTACAAAATCTCTTTACCCCAGTTGACAGCATCAACGCCAGCTCCAGCTACCCTGTGGATTACTGATGGACGACAGGGCAAGGCAGAGGCTCCAGTGGTGAGGAGCAGGGCATTTCAGCTGACTACAGTGGAGGCACGCGCCGCGCCCGATGTGGTGATGGGTATGATTCTTTCCCTCTATTTTATTTTATATGATGTTATGTTATTGATATGTGCCCTGTGTTTATGCGTTAGGATCGTTCCATGTGAACGGTATCCCAGTTCAGGTGTTCTTTGACTTGGGTGCCACCCGGTCATTTGTTTCCCTTGCGCTTAGCAAGAGGTTTACTGAGTCTTCGGGTATGTTGGATTGCCCTTTAGAGGTAGAAATTGCCGATGATCGATCGGTGCGAGCATCAGCAGTGTTCAGGGATTGTGTCCTAAGGTTATTTGAGGAGAGTTATTTGGTGGATTTGGTTCCCATCCCTTTGCGGGGGAACAAGGTGATTATAGGCATGGATTGGTTGAGCCCTAATGGGGCGGTGATAGATTGCGCACAACAGCTAGTGCGGATCAGGACACCGAGTGGGGGAGAGTTGGTGATCCACGGCGAGAGGCCACAACATGGACCTGCAGTATGTTCAGCAGCGAGAGCTAGGCGCTACCTTCAGCAGGGTTGTACGGGATATGTCGCGTATGTTATGGATACCCGGGAGACGGGTAAAGCGACGGTGAGCGAGGTTCCAGTGGTGCGAGACTACACTGATGTGTTCCCGGAGGAGCTTCCTGGAATATCTCCGGAGCGTCAGGTAGAGTTTAGGATCGACCTAGTTCCTGGTGCGGCTCCGATAGCCAAGGCACCCTATCGGTTGGCTCCTCCCGAGATGCAGGAGTTGTCTATGCAGCTGCAGGAGCTGCTAGACAAGGGATTTATTCGACCGAGCAGTTCACCCTGGGGAGCCTCGATCCTGTTTGTGAAGAAGAAGGACGGGTCGCATCGGATGTGTATAGATTACCGGGAACTGAATAAGGTAACAGTGAAGAACCGTTACCCACTCCCGAGGATTGATGACCTCTTTGATCAATTGCAGGGAGCATCTTGGTTCTCCAAGATCGATTTGCGTTCAGGTTATCATCAGATGAGGGTCAAAGAGGAGGATGTGCAGAAGACCGCATTTCGGACGCGTTATGGCCATTATGAGTTCGTGGTGATGCCGTTTGGGCTCACTAATGCTCCTGCCGCGTTCATGGACCTCATGAACCGCGTATGTAGACCGATGTTGGATCGGTCTGTGATAGTTTTCATTGATGACATCTTGGTTTATTCCAAGACGCAGGAGGAGCACGAGGAGCATCTGAGAGAGGTTTTGGAGACCTTAAGGAGGGAGAGCTTGTATGCTAAGTTCTCCAAATGTGAGTTTTGGTTGCGCGAGGTGCAGTTTCTTGGGCACCTCGTCAACCAGAACGAGATTTCAGTAGACCCGGCCAAGGTGGAGGCCGTGATGAGGTGGGAGGTTCCGAAGTCTCCATCCGAGATTCGAAGTTTCCTAGGATTAGCAGGCTATTATCGGAGATTCATTCAGGATTTCTCCAAGATAGTCGTACCCCTGACACGGTTGTCTAGGAAAGCCGTGGTCTTTCGATGGGGGCCTGAGTAGTAGGCCGCGTTCGAGATTCTGAGGCAGAGATTGTGCGAGGCGCCAATCTTAGCCCTGCCTGAGGGTGTAGAGGATTTTGTGGTATACTGTGATGCGTCTATCTCGGGCTTAGGCGCAATATTGATGCAGAGGGGACATGTCATTGCTTATGCCTCGAAGTAGCTGAAGCCTCACGAGGCGAACTACCCGACGCATGATTTAGAGTTGGGGGCGGTGGTCTTCGCCCTCAAGATTTAGCGGCATTACCTCTACGGGGTTCAATGTACCATTTAAACGGACCACGAGAGTTTGAGGTACCTCATGGATAAGCCGAATCTGAACATGAGGCAGCGTTGGTGGTTGGACGTGGTGAAGGATTATGATTGTGAGATCCTTTATCACCCGGGGAAGGATTATGATTGGTGGTTGGACATGGTGGCCGATGCGCTTAGCTGTAAGGCGGCACCGATTAGGGATATGTGTATGAGGATAACGGTGGTGACTCCACTGTTAGAGCAGATTCGGGAAGCTCAGCAGGAGGCTATGAAGGAGGAGCATCGGAAGAGTGAGCGAATAGTGGGTCAAGTCACCTCCTTTGATTATGATAGCCGAGGGTTATTGACACGACACCGTAGGGTGTGGGTACCGTATCACGGAGGCGTGCGCTAGATCTTGATGGAGGAGGCGCACAAATCCCGATTCTCTATTCATCCAGGGGCGACGAAGATGTATCGGGATCTTCGTCTAGACTATTGGTGGCCCTGCATGAAGCGGGATGTGGCGTGGTACGTCGAGCGGTGTTTGACCTGCAGGAAGGTCAAGGCCGAGCATCAGAGACCGCACGGCAAGATGCAGCCATTGGATTTTATCACAAAGCTTCCCCGGACGGCGCGTGGAGTAGATTCGATTTGGGTCATCGTGGATCGGTTGACCAAGAGCGCCCATTTTATTCCGATTCAGGAGAGTATCTCGGCCGAGAAGTTGGCCGATATCTATATCAGGGAGATAGTGGCGCGGCACGGGGTGCCAGTGTCAGTGATCTCAGATCGAGATGTGTGGTTCACTTCCGGGTTTTGGAAGAAGTTTCATGATGAGTTGGGCACTCGTCTGCATTTTAGCACCGCCTTTCACCCGTAGACGGATGGTCAGAGCGAGTGGACCATCCAGACGTCGGAGGATATATTACGGGCATGCGTGCTAGACTTCGGTGGTAGTTGGGATACCTATCTTCCCTTGACTGAGTTCTCGTACAACAACAGCTACCACGCGAGTATTTACCGTCCCCCATTCGAGATGTTGTAATGTTAGGCTGAAGTTGGCCAGAGGGTCATGGGGTGCACCGGGGTGGTGCTCAAGACGACCGAGAAAATCCAGCAGGTTCGAAGCAGGCTTCAGACAGTGCAGAGTCGACAGAAAAGTTACGCCGACAAGCGTCGATCAGACCTGGAGTTCCACGTCGGGGATATAGTTCTCCTGAAAGTGTCGCCTTGGAAAGGCGTCATTCGATTCAGGAAGCAGGGCAAGTTGGGCCCGATATTCATTGGTCCGTTCAGGGTTGTAGCTCGGGTAGGCAAGGTAGCATATAGGCTAGATCTGCCAGCCGAGCCCAGTCAAATCCATAGCACCTTCCATGTCTCCCAGCTGAAGAAGTGCCTAGTGGATGATTCAGCGGTGGTGCCGCTAGAGGATACACAGGTTGATGACAGCCTGAATTACATTGAGCGCCCAGTCGCAATCCTTGACCGGAAGTCGAAGGATCTGAGGAACAAGAGGGTGGAATTAGTGAAGGTGCAATGGCAGCACCAAAAGGGTTCGGAATGGACTTGGGAGCCGGTGGAAGAAATGATGGAACATTACCCCGAGCTGTTTCAGGATCGAGCAACAGACTTCGAGGACGAAGTCTAAAATAAGCGGGGGAGATTTGTAGCACCTGGTTCCTGGTATGTAAAATTTATCTAAGTGTTTTGCATTTTCAGCCTTGGACTCGGCGAGTTGTAGGCCCGACTCGCCGAGTAGAGACGGGATTTGGAACACGTTTAAGTTGGTGACTCGACGAGTCCCCGCTGTTTGATGAAACCCTAAATTTCAAGGGTTTGCACCCTATTTAAATCAACCTTATGCGCCCCAACCTCGCCCCCTTTTAGTTTTGGTTTCAGGTACCTCTTCTTCGAAGGGGAAGGAGCTGGCGCGGTAGCGGCCCATCACACACATGCCTTGTATTCCGCACTATGAGACCCTCCTAGGAATTTGTACTCTGACATTATTATGTTTTATAAAATGTTTTTCAAGACATGCGATAACTTTTATGAAATGATATGATTGGTGAACGTTTTAATTCTAATGTTTGCTAGGTATATGTTTTAAAAATGAAATTTTTGGCTCGTATTTTTGGGACGTTACAAGTTGGTATCAGAGCCCTGGTTTGAGGGATTTGGACACACCTTCGGGGGTGTCTGAACTCAAATCGAGGGATTAAAAGATTTTAAAGAAGAAAATATTTTCTAAAAAGCTAAGTAAAGAGTTTTAAGAAGGAACAAAGTGTGTGATGTGCGCGACCGACCGAGCTCAAGTAAGTATTCCCCAAAGTACCCATACCAGCTTATGTTATGTTTATCAGTTTCAGTAGAACAGCATGCTAGAATAGGACTAAGGATCTAGGAGTGATGCCTTATGTGCCTGCTTTATGTTCTTCAATGTATGAAAATTGCATCCTAGAATTGTGTAGACAACAATAGGATTGCCTGTTAGGGTTATGCCTGATAGTATGAGTTTAGCATTGTATGTTAGTTCAGCTTTTCTCTATGAGGACGAATTTGCTTGAGACTGTTCCCTTTTTGTCTGAATGCTGCATGCTTTGTGCTTCGTGGGACTCTGAGTGATAGGAGTTAGACATTAGGTGAATACGTCACGTCACATGTGATCAGGGTTGAATAATCTTAGAGTGCTGGATTTGGCCCTATTGCGTAGCTCTTGTCTGAGTCTAACCGTTGTAGGGCCGAGTCTGTTACTCGAAGGATTATCTGAGCCTTACCACATCTGATGGTATTCAGGTAATGACTAATTGACATTACAAGGAGGCCTTCCGCAGCTGAGGACCGGGTAGGGTGGAGTTAGAGATTTTCCTGGGGCAAGCCTAGGATGAGTATAATAGTGATTAGCAGTAGTGAAAGGGACCTGGTGGAGTCAAGGCAGTCCTTGGAGAAGGTACGGATAGATGTGGAAGGTAGTATGGGCCCGTTCTACTGAAAGCAGAGGATCTGTACCCAAACCGAGGAAGGCCAAGATAAGACCATGGAACTTGTAGTAGGTGCGGTCCCTCCAGAGGTATCAGTATCGTTAATGATTATTATTTATGTATTTCAGAATGGTGGTACTACGCTCGAGGCCAACAGTTGGCAGTTCAGGAGAGGGATTGGGTTCGGGATCAGGTTCCGAGCCAGTAGATGAGGGGCTACGCGAGTTCATCGCGTCAGAGATCACCAGAGGCATCCTTGAGTCGACCCCCATTATCTTCGGGTTGATCAAGGAAGGGATAGTTGAGTTGATGGAGGACCGCCTCCGGGCATTCAGGAGCGACATGGCATCTGGCCAGTCGGGATCTCGCACACTGTCCTTTAAGGACTTCAGGGGCAGTGGTGCGCCGGATTTTCACGGGGCGAAGGACCCCATAGCTGCCAGGCGATGGATTGCAGACATTGAGTCTACACAGTTGACTAGCTTCTGCCATGAGGGGTCGAAGGTGAGATTTGCAGCAGGATGCTTGAGGGATCGAGCTAAGGATTGGTGGGAGTCCGTTGGTGACTCGTTTGGGGGCCTCGGCTGTCGAGGCTATGACTTGGTCGAACTTCGTGGCCAGGTTCAGGGCAGAGTTTGCGCTGACTGTCGAGCTTCAGCAGCTAGCCAGGGAGTTCCTGGATATGAGACTAACGACGGGGACTGTGGCGGAGATCACCGCCAAGTTCCGGGAGAGGGCGTTGCTGGTGCCCTAGTACGTGGGTGATGAGGATATGAGGAGGACCCGCTATCATGACATGCTACGAGCTGATATTCGGGAGCATGTCAGTTTTTCAGCTTGCCCTACCTTGGACTCTATGATTTCCAGGGCAAGGGAGAGGGAGATAGATTTGGAGTACATCCGGAAGAGGAAGGCGGAAGAGGGGCATGTTATGGGGGCTTCGGGGAAGAAGCCCAAGGGATCGGATGCGGGGCCGAAAGGCCAACAGGGGCAGGGCCGCTGCAAGAAATGCGGCAGGGCGCCCGAGGAAGTGTGCAAGATGGGATCGTCAGGCTGCTACAAGTGCGGCAAGTCAGGGCACTTCATCCGGGATTGTATCACCCCTGCACCTGTGATACATACGTCTAAGTTTCTGTGTTTCCACTGCAACCAGAGGGGCCATAAGAACGCCAATTGCCCCCAGTTGACAGCATCAGCGCTAGTAAAGGCACCAGCTCCAGCTACCCTGCAGATTACTGATGGACGGCAGGGCAAGGCAGAGGCTCCAGTGGTGAGGACTCGGGCGTTTCAGCTGACTACAGAGGAGGCACACGCCGCACCTGTTGTGGTGACAAGTATGATTCTTTCCCTCTATTTTATTTTATATGATGTTATGTTATTGATATGTTCCCTGTGTTTATGCGTTAGGATCGTTCCATGTGAACAGTATCCCAGTTCAGGTGTTGTTTGACTCGGGTGCCACCCGATCATTTGTTTCCCTTGCGCTTAGCAAGAGGTTTACTGAGTCTTTGGACATGTTGGATTGCCCTTTAGAGGTAGAGATTGCCGATGATCGATTGGTGCGAGCGTCAGCAGTGTTCATGGATTGTGTCCTAAGGTTATTTGAGGAGCGTTATTTGGTGGATTTGGTTCCCATCCCTTTGCGGGGGAACAAGGTGATTATAGGCATGGATTGGTTGAGCCCTAATGGGGCGGTGATAGATTGCGTACAGCAGTTAGTGCGGATCAGGACCCCGAGTGGGGGAGAGTTGGTGACCACGGCAAGAGGCCACAGCGTGGACCTGCAGTACGTTCAGCAGCGAGAGCTAGGCGCTACCTTCAGCAGGGTTGCGCGGGATATGTCGAGACTACACTGATGTGTTCCCGGAGGAGCTTCCTGGAATACCTCTGAAGCGTCAGGTAGAGTTCAGGATCGACCTAGTTCCTGTTGCGGCTCCGATAGCCAAGGCACCCTATCGGTTGACTCCTCCCGAGATGCAAGAGTTGTCTATGCAGCTGCAGGAGCTGCTAGACAAGGGATTTATTCGACCGAGCAGTTCACCCTAGGGAGCCCTGATCCTCTTTGTGAAGAAGAAGGAAGGGTCGCATCGGATGTGTATAGATTACCGGGAACTGAATAAGGTAACGGTGAAGAACCGTTACCCACTCCCGAGGATTGATGACCTCTTTGATCAGTTGCAGGGAGCATCTTGGTTCTCCAAGATCGATTTGCATTCAGGTTATCATCAGATGAGGTTCAGAGAGGAGGATGTGCAGAAGATCGCGTTTCGGACGCGTTATGGCCATTATGAGTTCGTGGTGATGCCGTTTGGGCTCACCAATGCTCCTGCCGCGTTCATGGACCTCATGAACCGCATATGTAGACCAATGTTGGATCGGTCTGTGATAGTTTTCATTGATGACATCTTGGTTTATTCCAAGACGCAGTAGGAGCATGAGGAGCATCTGAGAGAGGTTTTGGAGACCTTGAGGAGGGAGAGATTGTACGCCAAGTTCTCCAAATGGGGAGCACCGGGGTGGTGCTCAAGACGACCGAGAGAATCCAGCAGGTTCGAAGCAGGCTTCAGACAGTGCATAGTCGACAGAAAAGTTACGCCGACAAGCGTCGATCAGACCTGGAGTTCCACGTCGGGGATATAGTTCTCCTGAAAGTGTCGCCTTGGAAAGGCGTCATTCGATTCAGGATGCGGGGCAAGTTGGGCCCGAGATTCATTGGTCCGTTCAGGGTTGTAGCCCGGGTGGGCAAGGTGGCATATAGGCTGGATCTGCCAGGCGAGCTCAGTCAAATCCACAGCACGTTCAATGTCTCCCAGCTGCAGAAGTGCCTAGTGGATGATTCAGTGGTGGTGCCGCTAGAGGATATACAGGTTGATGACACCCTGAATTACATTGAGCACCCAGTCGCAATCCTCGACCGAAAGTCGAAGGATCTGAGGAACAAGAGGGTGGAATTAGTGAAGGTGCAATGGCAGCACCGAAAGGGTTCAGAATGGACTTGGGAGCCGGTGGAAGAAATGATGGAGCATTACCCCGAGTTGTTTCAGGATCGAGCAGCAGACTTCGAGGACGAACTCTAAAATAAGTGGGGGAGATTCGTAGCACCTGGTTTCTGGTATGTAAAATTTATCTAAGCGTTTTGCATTTTCATCCTTGGACTCGGCGAGTTGTAGGCCCGACTCGCCGAGTAGAGACGGGATTTGGAACACGTTTAAGTTGGCGACTCGGCGAGTCCCCGCTGTCTGATGAAACCCTAAATTTCAAGGGTTTGCACCCTATTTAAATCAACCTTATGCGCCCCAACCTCGCCCCCTTCACCCTCAGAGCTCCCTATATCGTCCAACCCTTGTTCCTTGTGAGATTGAAGTGTTTTGGTGTGTTTCTTGAAGATTTTGAGAGAAGAGAAGAGTAGATCAAGAAGAAAGAAGGAGGCCAGGCATCTTGGTGTTATTCAAGTGATTCCTTTGAGATATAACTCAGTTTCCCTCTGTTTTCATGCTTGTAGACCTTTATAGCTCCATTAAAGTCCTTCTTGAGCCATTTCCAAGCTTGGGGATGATTTAGGGTCTATAATAAGTTGATTAACCTTTGGATCTAGGCATGATTGAGCTCCAGGAGCTCGGATCTACTGTCTTTATGGAGCCATATTGCATGAAAGCCCTAGATCTACTCTTTTAGTGCATTTTGAGCCCTAAAATCTTCATTGGTGATTATTTACACGTAAAGTTGGAAATTTTACGCGTGAATCAAGCCCTAGAAACCCAGATCTATGAATAGCATGAGCTGGATTCAAGTAGAATCGAGTATATAGTATTTGCATGTGACAGACTCGGCGAGTCGTTCATCGGACTCGGCGAGTCGAGTCGCGAGTCCCCGAGTTTTCCCCCTTTTCGTGTTTGCGGGGTGGAGTAGTGAGTCATGGGGTGTGACTCAGTGGGTCGGAAGCCAGACTCACTCATGAAGGAACTCGGCGAGTCAATGCCCTGACTCGGTGAGTTCAAGGCAATCTTCTTCCCTCAAGAACAGACTCGGCGAGTTGTTATACAACTCGGCGAGTCTCAACATAGAGTGTTCTGCGGATGAAGATGAACTCGACTAGTTGTTCATACAACTCGGTGAGTAGGATGAAGGACTATTGGACTTTTGTTTCGAAGGAAAACTCGTCGAGTCAATGCCTAAATCGACGAGTAGAGACGGGATTATGGTCAGACAAAGGGATAGGAACTCGGCGAGTTGGCAAGCCAACTCGGCGAGTCGGGTCAACTGGAAGTTGACTTTGACTTTGACTCTTGGTTTGGTTAGGGGTAAATGGTCATATTACACTGAGGTCGGTTAGCAGTAATTAACTGAGTGTTTTGTGGGAATTATAGCGGGAGGATTTCCGGGGTAGCAGCAGCAGAAGATAGTCAGTTCCCACGCAGATCAGCAGCTACTTTGAGGTAAGTTACCTTCCAGTAGCGGTGGGTCTACAGCCACAATGCCGGCCCACCAGTAGGATTTGTATGATAGATGATTGACTCTGTGATATTCATCTAGGGTTGCTACTACATGTGTTATGTTTATGTGCTAGTATGATATGATGCTATGTGATATGTGTTATTTGGTAGCAGTAGGGGGTGAAATAGTCCCCAGTATCCGGTCGTAAGGACCAAAGGGGAGGCCAGCACCCAGATATGCTAGGCAGTATCCGGTCGTAAGGACCGAAGGGGAGGCCATCACCCAGATATGTTAGGCAGTATCCGGTCGTAAGGACCGAAGGGGAGACCAACACCCAGATATGCTAGTCAGTATCCGATCGTGAGGACCGAAGGGGAGGCCAGCACCCAGATATGCTAGGCAGTATCTGGTCAAGAGGACCGAAGGGGTAGGTCGGGCACCCAGATATGCCCGGCAGTATATGTTTTAAAAATGAAATTTTTGGCTCGTATTTTTGGGACGTTACATAGAATCTTTTGACGATCCAACTCCTCCAACTCCTCTATCCCACCTTTTCAAGACGTTTGCAGCACGAGGAGCATTGGTTGGTAAACGAAGCACCAAATTAATGATTGGAGTGAGCTCAGTCTTTATGTTTGAATAAATAGTTGAAACCATCTATGAGAGTGACTCTTGAGATATGGTTGATTGATTCGAAAGATCAACCTTGGACAAAATTTCTTTAACTCCATACAGGAACTCACTCATCTTTCAAACACCTTTTCGTCATTCTCATACTTAGATTGTAACTTGTTAGTGTACTCATTGGTGAACTCAACCAAACGAGTTATAGCACCAGCAATTACATCTACTTTTCCATGAACCAACTTGTAATTTTCTTCCATCTTCTTGACTTCTTCTTACATCAAGGATTTTATCCCAGCAACCTTGACAGCTAGAGGCTCCTACGTTTCATTGACCGTTTCCACGAAACGTTCATGATGAGCCTTAGCAACATCATGAAGCTTTTGTATTTCATGATCATAGCTAATCGTTCTGCTTGTTTCTGCTCAATACCCTAAAACAAGTTTTGCAAACGAGATTCTTGAGCTTTCATCAAGTAATCTATTTCGACTCTAGTCAGATAATGCTTCCCTCCAATATCTGATGTGATTTGAAGAAGATTATTAATATTTGAATTGAGTATCTTGAATTGCTTACCTGACATGATTAGTTCATCAGGAATATCTTCTTCTTCTAGATTGAATTGAATATCAACAAATGAAACCATGATATCATCATCATCAGCTTCATCTCCATGAAGTGATTTATCAGTTGATTGATATGGGAAGAGAGTGGTGATAGGTTCGTGCATGACACCAAAAAAATGTTGGCGAGACAGTCGAAACAGGAACAGTAGTAAGAATTGGCGATGATGGTGGTGGTAAAACAGTTGAGGTTGCAACAGTAGATTCGACATTGAGCATCCCATCATCCATGTTGACATTTGTGTCCTTATTAGATACGTGCACAGTGATGTCTGGAATTGCGACCTCCTCCCCAACGGACTCAGTATGCGAAACCCCGGATGGTATGACCAAATCCTTCTTAGGGATGTTGAATTGTTGTTGATTAATCGAATTGATGTTTATATCCGTATCAGACAGGTTTATAGTGACATTAGGAATCCTTGTCTCCTCGAGAGTCGACTCAACATCGGTATCCCTTCGCGGTGAACCGATATAAGAATCCTCGACGTGAGTGTATGACCAGTCGCTATCACCATCATTCTCGATCTCTACAGTCATATTCTCAAGTTGAACTCGAAATTGATCATGCTTTTTCTTCTTTATCTGTTGTGCAACATCCAAAGCTCGACGCTTCTTTGACATTGGAGATCCTAGACACGAAACTACATGAAGAAGCACTCCCTTCTTGGTAAATTGTAACCTTTTAACCTTCTTTGGACCACCCTTAGAAGAAACAGGATGCAAGGGTTCGACAACAGTAGGCTCAACACTTTCGACAACTGGATCATGAGTAGAAGCCTTCATTGGAGAATCAGAAGGTTTCTTAGCTGATTTCCTAGTTCTTTTATGAACCCTAGTTTTCGTTGGTATGGTTTCTTTAACAGTCTCCTCCTCCACAACTTATGGTTGGTCTACTTGTTTCTTCTTCTTTGGAGCCTTAGATCCTTTCGATGTTCTTTCTACCTCTTTGTGATAAACCTTTTTGTGAAATAAACCTAGTTATATTAGAAGAATCAATAGAAGCCAAATATTGCACCAACAAACTGATTTTTAGGATCCACCAGTTTGAGCATCGAATCCGGAATGCGAGCAACATTAGGGAAGACAGTAACATCGTCCACAAAAACCCGTGGAGCAGCCATTATCGGAAACTCTGAAGTATCGACACCGAATGTATAAGAATATTCTCCCGACTGTAGATCTCCTGTAGAATTAGTCCCCAAAATTGAGCACTCGACATACCAGTTGCTAGCTTAGAGTGAGAGATCAAAATTCTAAATTTTCTTCCCATAAATGCGAAGCATAATCAAAATTCAAACCATAATATAATCCCGCCATGACAGAGTATACCTCAATCTTGGCTTTGTCAAGCCCAAAGCTTCTTCCTGTCAAACACCTTAGAACGACCCCAAAGAAGAAACTCCAAACACATGGAATACTGGACTTCTTAAAGTGGCTAATTGCAGTGAGGGTAAGTTGATGTCCCATTTCATTTAACATATGAATAACTTGATCGTTCGTAACTTAATATAATGTACATGAAGTTGGTAGTCTCAAAATTTGGGTAAACTATTTCCGACTTAGCTTCTTTGATTTTGAATTCGAGAGCTGGAACTAACCACCTTGGTTGTTTTTTCGAATACTGCAATTGAAGTAGCAAGAGAGAGTCATTCCATTGGGATTGCAAATGTTGCAGAAAGTGAAAACGATAATATAGAGTTATTCAATGTTTGAACAAGCATCCGTAGCTCCTCTGGGTATTGATCAAGAGTGCGAACTTGACGAAGATTAGTGTGTTGAATCTTCATCATAGGTTTCAAAATTTCTTTGTCATTGGTTGTTGTTGGATCAGCATTGCGATTAGTAGCAGCCATTGAAGGGAATTGAAGAATTTTAGAAGCGATGAACGGTTAGGGTTCTTGAGGTGTAATCAGAGAGCAGAAAGTTGAAAAGGAAAACATCATCTTCCTTTTATAACTTTTGTTATTTTTAAATTTGAGCCAGTACCCAATAAGAAAATGCAAGGTAGTGTGTTGGTTAATTAACCGACACCATAAAAATCACCACGTCATAAAAGTGATCATCACGTTGCTCCTTGATTCCTGTAAAAATCCTGAACCGTCACATCCATCAGGTCTTTTGTTGTTCCTAATTAGATAAGAACTGTCACAAGTTTCCTTCCCTAAACGAGTACGCCATGTGTTTCATCACCAAGCATAAACAGTTATGTCGGCATGGAGGCTGGGATCATTCGCTTATGGGATTGGGAATCGAAATCATATGCCAGACTTTGTAAAATATAAGTTTCGAGTTGGTAATACCCAAAACCTCAAGGATTTAAGTGCTTTTGTGTGCCAAAGAATTAGATAGAAGAAAGTAAAACAAATTGTGGATATTGAGATATCAAAAATCCTTTTGATATAAAAACAGATTGATCTCAGGAAAATATCTCTTCATTCGACATCAATAGAGATGAAGAATTTCTTGTGTGGTGTCCCATGAATTACAATCGAATACTTGTTGAGGAGTATCAAGGGGATTCTTTTTCTTTTGGTTTCGAAGGTGGCTTTAATTTTACACAAGATCACAACTTAACATAAGTGTGATTTAGTTGTGAAAAAATACTTGGATGACCAGTGTAGTCAAGAACACGTATGGTCGGTGATGATTATAAGTAACAAAAGTACAGAGAAGATATTCAAATGGAAATATGAGTCTAAAAAAATGAAATATTGTATCTTTTTGTGCAAAAACATCTTGGTATTAGAACATTTTATCAACATCACGCAATATGAAAGGAAATGAGATTTTGAATATCGAAATGGTACAAAGAAATAAATGTTTCGTGAAAATCTTGAACAAAATTGTTGACCGTTAATTCATTGATGTTTAGGTTTGTTGAGTTTCACCATCATCATGGAAAAATGACTCACAATCAAAAACACAGATGTGTGACATATCTACATTCTGGTACGTTTTGACCAAAGACGTCGAGGATATGCAATGTAGTTGTGATTGTGAAAGAAATTTTGGGTGAAAAAGATTTGGTGAAAGAACTCATTGTACCTCCGCTAAAAAATTTGGACCAGGCAGAAAAATCTTGACTCATCATGAGAAGAATAAGGTAGCTCGTCGACTAATGTGAATACAAGCTGATTGGGAAGAAAATTTTGTGTGAAAGATTTCATTAAGGCTTCGAACACAAGTAGTCTTTGAGGCTTTAAGGACAACATGCTGCATCATGCCTCTAGGGACACATAACTATGACACAGTTTTGAATAATACCTGTTCCCTTGAGGAATATATTCGTGTGACATGCGAAAGAGCATCATGTTGTTACAATGAGAATCCAACGACAATGTTTTTACATTTTTGTATTTTTCAAAGTAAAAACAAATTTAAGAAAATATTCTTGGATTTTTGGTTTTTAGAAAGAAAATACAAAAATAAGAAAAACTTTTTGGATTTTTTTTGGTTTTTAGAAAGAATATTCAAAAATAAGAAAATCTTTTTGGATTTTCGATTTTTAGAAAAAGAAAAAGCAAAACTAAAAGAACCTTAAAACGTTACCTAGATACTTTCGATCCATAAGCTAACATTCGTCAAGCGTACATTGTGCATCGAAAGTCTTCCATCGGATGCGGATTGAAATCCTGAATGAGATGTTTTATGTGCTTACTTGTGTATTGTGATATTCTGCATTATGTCTTTGTGATTTATGTTGAGTATTATTATGACCTTATTGAGTTAGGACCGGAGGGTCCACCCGAGTTTTGGGACCGGAGGGTCCCACTGAGGCACATTGACCGGAGGGTCTTATCTGAGTAGCCAGGAGAGGCTATTAAGATATGTGTGGTATTTTGGGGAACTCATTAAGATCCGTGCTTACCGTGTTATGTGATATGTGTTTCAGGTTTTCTCAGGATTGCGGGAAGGCACCAGTTGGATTGTATACACCAGAAGAAGAGTTATGTTTTGAGGATCCTGGATTATTAATTAATCAATTGTGGAGTTGCATATTGTAAATTAAATTAATGAGATTTTTGTGAAATGTGTCATGAGAATTATGTGATTTTAAAATGAAAAATTTGTTTGAAAATTTACGGTGTTACAATAAAGCTCTTGTCTTTCTCATTTAAGTATGCTAGATCTAGGTTTTATTCACTTTTCTTCATGATTGGGTTGGGTAGGATGCATGGGATCCATAAAGTTAGCAACTTTATGGATCATTGAGGCCTTTTGTTTAGCATAGGAATCAAATCTAAGGATTGGTGGTGTTCTGGACACCAAGCATGAGTTTTGGCCACATTTTTTTCTTTCAAGACCTAGTTAGTGTTCAAGTCATACATTGGACATGCATGAATAAAAAGCTATGATTTTTATGGTCCTTTGGATTGGGAAAGACGTTCTGGAAGGTTTGAAGATTGGCATTAAGGGATTAAGAGCTTAATGTTCTAAGTTGTTAAGATTAGGTCTCACATTATGAAAGGTTGTGTGTCACGTCATGACATGGGCTGCTTCCCCCAACTATTTTGTCCTGACTCTATCATGACGTGACCCATGGGTGGTCACGACATGAAAATTAACTGAGGTGGACTTTGGCATTAACTTTGACCATGGTTGACTTTTGGGTCAAACTAGGGTTTTAGGGTGTAGACTGAGGGTACTTCTTTGTTGTTGTTGTTAGGTGTCTTTTTTCTCATGTTTGCTCTATGTGTGTGAGTTGTGGTATTATTAGCTGTTATTCGCAAGGTGAGTATTCTCACTACAGTTACATGTGTGGTATTCATGTATGTGACCAACTAGGTCTTAGTTGCTGATTTTTGTTATATGTGAATTGAATTGAAATGTTGATAACTTTGTGATTCCTGAAAATCCCTAGGGTTGTAAATAACCCGTGAAACTTGCTGTTAATCAACAAGACGTGTTGTTGGCCCATTAGGATTGCTGAAAATCTCCTAAGTTGTTGATAACCCATAATTGTTTATTATGTTGGGTTGTATGGATATTTTGGGAAGGACTTACTAAGCTTCATGCTTACAATTGTGGATTAATGTGTTTCATGTACTTCAGAGGATCACGGAAAGGCGAAGGCTTAACTGTACACTCAGTCTTGCAGATATCCATGATTTCACATTTTGATACTTTGATTGGGATGATTGTATTTGATGTACTTGGGATTTTTACTGACTTGGTTTTTATGATATTTGGGATTTTTTCTATATTTAAAAATGACAATTTATTGGTAAAAATTAGGATGTTATAAGTTGGTATCAGAGCCCTGATTTGAGTGAATTGGATGAACATTCGTGGGACTCCAGAATCAAACTAAGGATATGAAAGTTTGTAAAAACGTTTTTACAACAAGAATGAATTTCAAGGAACAAACGAAGGAAGCGAAGTGTATAGTCAACTAGAGCCTAAGAAAGTGATCTCCTAAAATATCCATATCTATGTTATATGTTGTATTATGGTTGTTATTATTTGAACGGTTAGACTTGTATGCTACTGATAGGCTAAGGATCCCTTAGGAATTTCAAGATAGGGTTGCATGATTTAAGTGATGGCTTAAAGCTTAGGAGATTACTTTTGGACGCTTTGCTAGGGTTGAAGCTAAGACTGCTAATTGCTTTGTGTATACTGCATGGTTGTACATAATTAGGATTTTATAGCATCGGAATATTTGGTTTAACTTTACTTCCTGTTCCTTGTCTGGTTGTGGATTTGCGGTTAAAGTTGATTTGAATTTCTATCAATTCTAGGTTATGTATAACTGGCATACACGGATCCATTGGCGAGATTGGCAGAAACTTCTTGCGAAGCGGAGCTGCGAGTGGGAGGAGTCTAGGATGAGTACCTAGGATCTGCGATGTAGTACCTTAGAGAACTTAAGTGTGAGTGTGTAATTTCAAGAAAAACAGAGTGATTTTGGAAATTAAGACCTCAGGAAGAAGTCTAAGTCAACTACGGATAGGTGTGGAAGGTAGTATGGGCCCGTACTACTAAAAGTACAAGATTCATATGCAATTTAGGAAGAATCTCAAGTGTACTAAGGAATTACCTATGACGTATATAGTGTCTATATGTGCTTTAGTAGGTTTTGACAATTTTCCTGTGTATTTCAATACGGTGGTTACCCGAGGATCAGGCTCTGGCGATCCAGAGAGGCAAAATACCAGTTGTGAAGATATATGTGGCATCATTTCCACAGAGGTGGCTATGGCGGTCCGGGAGGCTATCCCGGAGGTGGTTGGGTCTATCAAGATCACAATGATCAAGATGTTTGACGAGCTCTATGTTGCCATCACTCAGGTTGTTGCTGCCACAACCACTGCAGTTGTTGCTACCACAAGACCACACTAGATTGATACGATGTAGTACCAAGAGTTCAACAAAACGAGGACCCCGAAATTTGATGGGATCTAAGACCTAATCGTGGTGATGAGGTGGATCATTGATGTTGAGGGATGCTTTTACACCTGCTCTTTTCCAGATGATCTGAGGGTTTGCTTTGCATTGAACCTACTTTGCTTGGGGTCGAAGAACTAGTGGAAGTTTGTAACTACTGGCTATTCACTTGTGGAGCGGTCCGCAGTGACATGGGATCGGTTTGTGGAGATGTTTCGAGATAAGTATGCTCCATTGGTGGATAGGGAGCAACTGGATCAGGAGTAGCTATCTATCTGACAGACGGCGGAGATGGTAAGTGAGATCACCGAGCTATTTTATGAGAGAGCTTTTTTTCCCTGAGTACGCATCCACTAAGCAGGCACGGATGGCTGTATACTTAAGTATGATCAAGAAGCATATTAGAGAGTTCATGACGAACTCCCAGTACCGAACATTAGATGAGTTGCAATCCAATGCTAGGAGGAGGGAGATTGAGTTGGAGTTGTAGGTGAGAGAGACTAAGGTGGAGACACAGAGGATGGATAGGAGACTAGTCCGACCACAGTCAGCGGCTAAATGGATGAAACCCGCTAATTCGAGATATATATGTTAGAGGAGCCATACATGAAGTAAGTGTAGTAAGGTTTATGAGGGTCCTTTTCGAACGCTGACGGTATGCTACTTGTGTGGAAAGGAGGAGCACTTTGCGAAGGAGTGCTCACAGGGCTTACAAGTTTGTTTCAGTTGCAACGAGGTGGCCCATGTGAAGTCTAAGTGTCCACTACTTTCATCAAGGCCAGTTCAGAATCCTGCTTCTGCGACCCTACGCATCAATGATGGGCGTCAGGGGAAGGTTGAGGCCATGAAGTCCCAGGTTCAAGTTTTTCAGTTGATAGTAGAGGATGCCAGAGTAGCACCATATGTCATTACTGGTATGTGTTTATTTACAGTTCTGTTGAATTTTTTTTGTATATGCTTATGTTGTGATTCTGTTAGGTACTTTCCTTGTGAATTATGTATCTGATTTGGTGTTGTTTGGCTCGGGTTCGATTCAGTCTTTTGTGTCAAGATCTTTTTGTTGAGATTTCAGTATTGCTCGTGAGGCCCTGGATCAACCTAGTAGGGTGGTTATAGCTGATGATCGCACGATTTTGGCTTCCATCATATATCGGAATTGTGTATTGGAGATTTTTGGTGTTGGGTTCCCATTTGATCTCATCCCTATTACGATGGGAGATGTGTGTATGATCGCAAGTATGGATTGGTTAAGCCGGTACGAAGCACTGATTGACTACGAAAAGACATTAGTAACGTTTTGTGACCCAAGTGGGGGAGTACTGAATATTTATGGTGAGGGCACCAGGGTTACTTCTGCTTTCTGTTCCGCCGCTAGGGCAAGGCAGTGTCTTCATCATGGGTGTGAAGGATATCTGGCGTATGTGGTTGATTTGTGGGTTGAGGGAAAACTTTCAGTTCCCGATGTTCCGATTTTGACGGATTTTCCTGATGTTTTTCCATAGGATGTTCCCGGTGTGCCTCCCAAGAGGCAGATAGACTTTCGTATCGACCTGATCCCTAGTGGATCCCTGATTCCAAAGGTTCCATATCACTTTGCGCCACCCAAAGCAGGAGTTATACTCTCAGCTTCAGGAGCTTTTGGGGAAAGATTTTATTCGGCCGAGTAGCTCGGTGTGGGGAGCGCTGATCACTTTTTTCAAGAAGGACAGTTCACACCGGATGTGCATTAACCGTTACCCTTTGTCGAAGATTCATGAACTTTAAGATCAGTTGAGGAGGACATTCCAACAATATCCTTTCGAACTTGCTACTGATATTATGAGTTCGTGGTGATGCCTTCCGGGGTCACAACGCACCGACAACGTTCATGGATCTCATGAATCAAGTGTGTAGGCCTATGTTGGATCGATAAGTGATTGTTTTTATCGATGATATATTATTCATTTGCAAGACTAAGGTGCAACATGATCAGCATCTACATAAGATTGTAGGAGTCCTTAGGACGAAGAGGTTGTACGCCAAGTTATCTAAGTGTGAGTTATGGTTGCGCAAGGGTCAGTTTTTAGGACACCTCATTAACCAGAATGGTATTTTGGTCGATCCGACCAAGATCGGGGCGGTTATGCAGTGGGAGGTTCTAAAGTATCCATATGATATTTATAGTTTCCTTGGGTTGGTAGGTTATTATCAAAGATTCATCAGGGATTCCTCCAAGATTGTAGTTCCTCTCACTAGTCTAATGAGGAAGGATGTCACAATTAGTTGGGAGCATGAGCAGCAGACATCATTTGAGACACTTCGATAGAAGCTCTTTGAGGTACCAGTACTTACCCTCCACGAGGGAGTTAATGACTTTGTTTTATATTGTGACACATTGATTATGGGGTTGGGTGCTATATTGATGTAGAGGGGGTATGTGATTGCTTATGCCTTGAGGCAACTAAAGCCTCATGAGGCAAATTATCCTACCCATGATCTGGAGTTGGGGAGAGTGATATTCGCCCTCAAGATTTGGCGCCACTACCTTTACGGGGTCCGATGTACCATTTACAAGAACCACAAGAGTATGAGATATCTGATGACTTAGCCCAAATTGAATATGAGGCAGCGAAGATGGCTTGACATAGTGAAGGACTATGACTATGAGATTTTGTACCACCCGTGTAAGGCTAATGTGGTGGCCGATGTGCTGAGTCATTGGGTGGTTAGTACTCTGATACAGGGTTTATGTTTGAGGATGAGTATTTTGTGTTGGAATAGTGTCTAAGGCTGCAACTATATTAGGCAAGTATTTGACCCGATTGTGCATGGTCCTTTTGGGTTGCCTTCACCATAGCAACTTGATAGGATGATTTATTAATAGAGAATAAATATTATTAATATATTATGAGACTGATATAAAGAATAATAATATTGTTATTTGATTAATATAAGTCATAGAATTAATTGGAATTAATTTGGTGACTTAAAGAGATTAATTGAATAAGAGGGTATAAACTGTCAATTGTTTGATAGTTAAACTTTAGACTGTAAATCCATATTGATAGGGATTGGACGGATTCTAGAAGCTAGGGATAGCTTCAAATCGTCCAAGGTTATCTAAGGAATGGATTCGGATAGCTTTAAGAGACGATTATCCAATTAGGGTTTAAGCTTTAACTCTTAAGGAGTCTACAAGTATAAATAAACCCTATGGCATAAGGAAATCGGCACTTCATCTAAAGTATAGAACCCCTGGCCGATTTCCTTACCTCTCCTCTCTCCCAAATCATCCTCCTTGCTATTTGGTGTTTGTAAGCCATTAGAGGAGTGACAATTGTGACTCTAGAAGCTCCAAGACAACAAGATCAAACTAGGGATTCAAAGGTATGATTCTAGATCTGTTTTAACATTGTTCTTATACCTAAATAGTCATTAGAAGTCTTGGATTCAAAGCATGTTTAATTAGAAAGCCTAGATCCAAGCATTAGGGTTTTGCATGCGCACATAGGAAAGTTCTTATGGCTAAAACCCATCAGTGTTATCAGAGCCTAGCTTGGTTTTCATCAAATTGTTGCTTATTTGTTTGAAACTAAAATGAAAAATTCGAATTTTGTGTTTCTGAGTCATGGACTCAGCGAGTTCCATAGTGGACTCGGTGAGTTGGCCTGACTCGGCGAGTCCCTTGGTGCACCCGGCGAGTCCAAGCGTCAGGAATGGCCAGATTCGGGATTTCTTCATGATTATCTTATGGAAACTTACCTTAATCATATTAGATCAACCCTAATCCGATTTTTTGATATATATATGACTATTATCTTGATCTAATTAAAGTTATTTATCAACTAATGAAATATTTAATTTCCTTATATGATAATTAATTAATTATTTTGATTAATTTGGTAATTATCTTGCAAGAAATCTTGAATAAATCAAATATAGATAATTAGGAAATTAATTGTTAATTGAAATTATTTGTTATTTGATCCTCCATGTTTTAAATGTTTAAAACTTGTCCTCAAGTTTTGAAATTTATATTTTGTGATTAACAGTTTTTATTTAGACAATTTAAATTTCAAACCCTAGATTTTAAAAAGTTTAAAATACAACCCTATACTAATATAATATTAAAAGAATTATATATATATATATATATATATATATATATATATATATATATATATATATATATATATATAACGAAAATGCTAGTCTTACCGTTAGTAGACCTCATTCACGAAGCCGATCTATAAGGTGGGTAAAAGGTTGCGGCCTATAAAATGGCGCTTAATGGGTGTACACTCACACCCACCGCTTGCTTGATTGGTGGAGGGTCGTTAGCCGAACGGGTGGGATAGGGCAACCTCATCCTCTCATTAAAAGTATAATAAGTAATACAAAGTAACTACACATTTTTTAAAATTTCCCAATCTTAGTTACTTTAGGAAAAGTGAATTGATGCAATCCCATGAAATTACACTTTTCACCTTTGCTAAGAAGTTAGTGGAGCGTGTGTGGTTTACCGGCACACTAATTGGTTCTAAGCAAAAGTGGCAAAGGGTGATTCATTGTTTATCATAGTTCGATGGAGCGTGTGTGGTTTACCGGCACATCGAATAGGTGATCGTTACAATGAAGGCACCATGTGAATTTGCATGGTAATTCACACCCGCTTTGTGATCCTCGATATCTCAGTCACAAACAAGAGGGGCATATCGAGATTTAAACGTGCCATTGAATAGTTTCAATGAATCTCATTCGAACCTAGGAATTCTCAATACATTTAGGACTTATAGTTAGTTTTTATGGTGGAGAATTAGTGAATCGTCATTCACTTACCTTCAATTTATTTGCATGTTAGATTACGGCATCCCTTTTCTAATATGTAAATGTTGTTGGATCCTAGCCCTAATTTTTCTAATTGGGTGATAATTAGGGATTCATATTCTAATCTATCTTTGTCCTTTCTATTTGAAGATGTCAAACGCAAACAATGCTGCTAGTTCTTTCACGTTGATGAGCCTTTGCCAAAAGGTCACCTTCGATGGAACGAACTTTAGCGAATGGATAAGATACATTCGCACCATTGCTCGCTATGAGGATAAGGAGTATGTCCTCGATAAGAAGCTCGAGAAGATCAACCCTGAAATCGCTACTCCGACTGAAATTACCGCTTTTGAAACTCATGAGCGAGATGCAACGAAGGTACATTGCATCATGATAGCCACCATCAACTCCGAATTCCAAAAGTCCTACGAGGACATGTACCCGTACGAGATGCATCAAGACTTATTGGAGAGATACCACCAGAACGCGAGACAAGAGCGTTATAAGATTTTCACTAACATGATTTCCGCTAAGATGGGTCATGGAGAATCTCTTACCGTGCACCTGCAAAAGATGCAAAGGTATGTTGACCGCCTTCGCAAGTTAAATGTTGACTTTGGGGAAGACTTGGCGATCGACATGGTGCTTCACTCTTTGCCTCTGATGTACAATCAGTTTAGGATGACCTACCACATGAACAAAGAGGAGGTCACCCTAAGCAAACTCCAAGGTCTCTTGAGGGTCGCTGAGAGCAACTTCAAAGACAAGTCTGTTGCACCAACTCCCAATCCACCCGCTGCTCCTGTCTTGGCTATTGGTCAAGGAAAGGGAAAGAAGAGGAAGGCTTCGTCTAAGAACTATCGCAAGGTTAAAGCCCGAGATGGTGCCTCTTCTAGTGGGACCAAAGTTGATCCCGCTAAGCCCTGCCCTAACCCGAAGGAGGCAGAGTGCCACCATTGCCACAAGATAGGACATTGGAAGAGAAGCTGCCCAGAGTACCTGCAAGCCATCAAGGAAGGAAAGATCAAGCCATCTTTCGCAGGTATATATACAATTAAATCTAACGATTCTAATCATGCTATTTCTTGGGTTCTTGATACCGGTTGTGGTTACCACATTTGTTCTAATGTGCAGGGACTAAGAAGAAGTAGGGATGTGGAGCAAGGAAGGATCAATCTAATCATGGGGAACAGAAGATCGTCGCCTGTGACCAAGATTGGAGTGTATTCTTTAGTGCTTAGGAATAATTTATGTTTAGATTTGAACAATTGTTGCTATTCGCCAGAAATGGCTAGAAACATCATTTCATTTCATGGTTTATATAGACAAGGTTTTAGATTTTCTTTTAATAATGAGAATGGTTCTATTTTGGCTTATCTAAATGGTGTCTTTTACTTTGAAGTTATACCATGTAATGGAATTTATGAAACTGTTATGATTGTTGATAACTTAGGAAATGATGTTTTGAACATAGATTCTTCCACTAGTATGGATAAAGCATCCTTGTGGCATTGTCGTCTTGGACATGTCAACAAAAAATGCATAGCCCAACTCAAAAAGGATGGAGTGTTGGAGTCATTCGACCTTAGGGAAGATGACACGTGCGAGTCTTGTTTACTTGGAAAGATGACTAAATCACCCTTCACGAGTACATGTGAAAGAGGTGAGGGTCTATTGGACCTAATACATACCGATGTATGTGGACCGTTTAGATCAACCACGAAGGATAGGAACCGCTTCTACGTGACTTTTACCGATGATTATAGTAGATACGGGTATATCTATTTAATCAAGAAAAAGTCAGAAACCTTTGAAAAGTTCCAAAAGTTCAAGAATGAAGTGGAGAATCAATTGGGCAGGAAAATCAAGATGCTTCGATCCGATCGAGGAGGAGAGTACCTAAGTCTTGAATTCCACGATTATCTCAAGGAGTGTGGAGTAGTTTCACAATTGACGCCTCCTAGGACACCGCAGTTGAATGGTGTGGCAGAAAGGCGTAATCGAACCTTATTGGATATGGTTCGCTCTATGATGAGTCGTGCTTCACTACCTATCTCTTTTTGGGGGTATGCCTTAGAGACTGCCGCCCATATCCTTAACCGAGTCCCTACTAAGAAGGTTGCCAAAACACCTCACGAGATGTGGACAAGGAAAGCTCCCTCGTTAGCACATATCAAGGTTTGGGGTTGCGAGGCTTTCGTAAGACGAGATACTCACGACAAGCTCGAACCTCGAAGTGAGCGATGTATTTTCATCGGCTACCCACAGAAATCCTTTGGATATCTCTTCTATAGACCGAAGGACAATGTTGTCTTCGTTGCGAGGAGAGGAGTTTTCCGAGAGCGAGAACTCATAGGCCAAGGAGACAGTGGGAGGCAAATCGAGCTTGAAGAAACTCAAGAGTCGATAGATGAAGGAACCTCTACCGCTGGCGCTCAACCCGAGGAGGAAACTCCGGTTGAACCGATTGACGAGTCCTTACCTCTTAGGTTCCGATAGAGTTAGAGTTCATCCCCAGTTTAATGGTTTTCATATTACTACCGAAGGGGACACATATATTAGTGATGGTACACTAATAAATCTTGATGAACCTAATAGCTATAAGGAAGCCATGGCAGGCCCGGAGTCTGCGAAATGGAAAGAGGCAATGGATAGCGAGATCCAATCCATGTATGATAACCAAGTTTGGAATTTGGTTGATAATGTGCCCGGACGTAAGACCCTTGGGTGCAAATGGATCTTCAAGAAGAAGACCGGCGTGGATGGAAACATACACACATATAAAGCGCGATTGGTTGCGAAGGGCTTTACTCAAACTCCCGGAGTTAACTATGACGAGACCTTCTCACCAGTTGCGAAGATAAAATCTATTAGAGTGATGATAGTGATTGTCGCATTTCATGATTATGAGATTTGGAAAATGGATGTCAAGACCGCTTTCCTTAACGGAAAGTTGGCTGAGGATGTTTACATGGCTCAGCCAGAGGGGTTTGTGGATCCGAAGCATCCGAATAGAGTGTGTAAGCTTGAGAAGTCCACTTATGGACTTAAGCAAGCGTCTCGCAGATGGAATCTTTGCTTCAATGAGAAAGTCAAAGAGTTTGGATTTGTACGAAGCGAAGATGAATCATGTGTGTATGTCAAAGCCAGTGGGAGTATAGTAAGCTTCCTCGTTCTATATGTCGATGACATATTACTCATAGGAAACGACATCCCGACTCTGCAGGAGGTTAAGTCCTGGCTCGGGAAGTGCTTCGCTATGAAGGACCTCGGAGAGGCTTCTTACATTTTGGGAATAAGGATAGTAAGAGAAAGAAGTAAGAGACTAATTGGACTTAGTCAGAACACTTACGTAGAGAAAGTACTAAAACGTTTTAGTATGGAAAGCTCGAAGAAGGGAGAATTACCAATACAAAGTAATGCCACGTTGAGTAAGACTCAAAGTCCGAGTACCGAAGCTGAGATAGCAGAAATGAGCCGAGTACCATACGCTTCCGCAGTTGGCTCAATCATGTACGCTATGACTTGTACTCGCCCTGATGTAGCCTTCGCTTTGAGCATGGTTAGCAGATATCAAGGGAATCCTGGCAGAGCACATTGGATTGCGGTGAAGAATATCCTTAAGTACCTTCGGAGGACGAAGTAATGGTGCTTAGTCCTCGGAGGGAGTGATGACTTGAAGGTGCGAGGGTATAGTGACGCCAGTTTTCAGACCGACAGGGACAACTACCGTTCGCAGTCGGGCTGGGTCTTTACCCTAAATGGAGGAGCAGTGACATGGAAAAGTTCCAAGCAGGAAACTGTAGCTGATTCAACGTGCGAATCAGAGTACATTGCAGCGAGCGAAGCGTCGAAGGAGACAATATGGCTAAAGAACTTCATCGGTGATCTTGGAGTTGTACCTGCCATAAAGGAGCCCATGGAGATTTTCTGTGATAACGAAGGAGTGGTTGCCTTGACCAAGGAACCAAGGGATCATGGTAGATCAAGACATATCGACAGAAAATATCACTTCATTAGACATCGTGTAGAAGAAGGACAACTCGTAGTGAAGAGGATATCATCAGAAGATAACCCAGCAGATCCGCTTACGAAGGGACTGAGTAGGGTTAAGCACTTGCAGCATGCTAGGAGTATTGGGCTGAAGGATGATATTAACATAGATTAGATAGTATTAGAAACGTGTAATAGATAAATGTAATTAACATTTGATGATTAAATAAAGGAGTTTTATTTATGAGTAATGTTACTATCTTATGTTAATTGTTTAACTATTGTTTCACTTTGCATGTTTTGACTTCCAGAATAATTGAGTTTATTAGGAATAATTGAATTATTCAAATTGTCCACAATCATTCATATATTGGAAGTAGATATGAATGAAGATTGTCATGAATTGGTGTGTAGATTGTCTAAATGGTGTTAGACATAGCAAAGGGTTGCTGCAACGTTCATGAGTGCTTATGAACTAGTTTTGAGCATTGGAACAAACCCGCGCTTGCTAGAATCACCTTATGGAATATGATATAAAAGGGTGATCGCAAGACGATAATATCATATAGTCTTAAAACCTAGATATATGGTTTGTTATTTGTTAATTGATTGTACATTGATAATGCGAAAACGCATCAGTAACTCGGTGTTATAAAACGCGTTGTTGTGTATAGTTGGTTAATGAATAAGTAAATGCATATAAGTCGAAGTTTATGAAATATAGAATGGTAATGTGTAACGTCGATTCGTTGGTTTTACAATCCATATACGATGAGTAAAAATGAGACCCTTAAATACAATTATTATATATAATTTAAAGGGAAAACTAAAAAGTAAATAAATTAAATAAAAATGGCTATATGTAAATTTATAAAAGTTCAGGTGCTAAATATATTACTTCCGGAATTGATTTACTTAAACTATTAGGTATGGGTCCGTTGAGGGTGGTGTTATAACATCTTAACATGAACTAGAGATGGTGTTCATGGTGTTATAACATCATTAAGATGAGGGAGATAGAGAGAGATAACATATGCAACCAATCAATACTCTGGTTTCAATATGTCATAACGTCAACGCCCTTACCATAACATGAGGGCAAGACAATGTTCATGGTGTTATAATACCGTTATGGTATGCCAAATAGGATCTTAACACCCCTTAACGCAACATACCCAATATTCTTAAACTATACATTGTGGTATCATTGGCACTACATGCCACTCTAATCATTTGCTAATCATTTGCCTATAAAGTCTGTGGTATTAATGGGTGGCTTTGATGGTAAAGAGAAAAGAACAAAGAGAATGATTTAGAAGAAACACCTGACATTTTCATCGGCAGAAACATGCCTTCGGCACATTGTTTTTGGCAACAAATGGTATCATGGGGTGGTGTTTGCCGCCAGCAACACGTCGGAGGATGTCTCCGGCACAAATGACTCCCATACCGTTTGCCTTAAAAGTATGTATATGAAGTGATTTACTTAAAAATAATATATAAGCACGAATCAAACAAGCATCTATAAGCATTTCAATTATTTAGATAAGATAATATATAACCCAAGTTTTCATCGAATTATCCAGTTAATATTTAATACATATATATATATATATATATATATATATATATATATATATATATATATATATATATATATATATATATATATATATATATATATATATATATATATATATATATATATATATATATATATATATATATATATATATGCAACTCCACACCAACCTTTTAGTTAATGAGATTTTTTAGTTGATCGTGAGAATCTATTAAATTTTATAGAATTCAATATATTATGAATATGTAAAGGTTATAAGCATCTATTTAGATATTTGAAAGATTATTTTTAGTAGAGTTTATGTTTAGTATAATAATGATTTAACGAACAATTACATAATAGAAGTTCACCCTACAAACATTAATTTCCATCTACCCATGTGTACGGGTATGTA
This sequence comes from Lactuca sativa, assembly GCF_002870075.4. Taxonomy (NCBI): domain Eukaryota; kingdom Viridiplantae; phylum Streptophyta; class Magnoliopsida; order Asterales; family Asteraceae; genus Lactuca; species Lactuca sativa. The sequence goes on along the minus strand of NC_056623.2, from coordinate 71,541,991 downwards.
CTCAAAATTGAATGCAAGCTTTCGTGCTCCGAGCAATGAGCATGAATGGTTGATGTTTCCCTTGGGTCTTACATTTTTAATATGTTATTTCATTCTTAGAAGACTAGAATATATAATGTAGTTTGAAACAAAATTTTAAAGATGAAACATATCATATGAAAACGTCTAAAATTTGTTAAATGTTAACAATTTAATCAAGTTCAACCATATGATATTGATATATAACGAACTTAAACCTAAATGAACTTAATGGGTTATATATATATATCCAATAAAGTATGCTTATAAGATCGAACATCAAAGAGTCAACATCAAACGTACATATCAAGAAGCCAATAGTACAAAACTAGACTATCGTTTACACTTTACACATGCGTTTACTTGACATAACCACCCTTGTTTCCGGTCGCCGGAAAAACAAACTACAAACACATACCATCTTGTGGCGGAGATCCCACCGGAGTAAAAAACATCGGCGAGTCACAAGGCGACAAGACCGCGGTCTTTATGTCACCAATGTTCAAACCGATCTCCTCCGCCGCCTCACACTCAAGACACGTTTGCAAAGACACTCTCTCAGCCACCGTTATCTCGACGGAGTCAACACGGGACATGGACGTTGACTCGACGTCTTCCCTCTCGTCTTCTTTAATCGTACAAAGAACCCTCGAGGGTCCGTTTTCTTCCAACAGCTTAAAAACGTCGATCACAGGATCCTCCGGCGACGACCTAGTTGGCGTCGGAGTTTCCGATGGCTCCACCCGTGTCTGGGATTTTAAGCAGAAGAAATAGAGTAGCTCCTTGGTGGAGGAATCGGAGTGGGAGGTGGGGAGGTGATCAGGGCGTTGGTTGTTACCTGAGATACGAGGTGGAGAGGTTTGGCCACGGAAGGAACGGCGGCGCCAGAGGACGAAGAGGAGTTCGGCGGCGAGAACGACGATGGAGACGACGAAGATGACGGTTAGAACAGTGACGAGCTTACCGACACTCATTTTGTGAGAGTTAATGGAGTAAAACAAAAGCAGAAAATCTTTTGTAGTGAGGAGGAAACGGGTTACCGGGTGGTTACCGGCTGCTGTGTTCGTCCTCTGTTAGAAATTTGAACTCCGTTGGCGGAAGTTGCAGGAGACACTTGGGTTGTGGTGACTTGGTAAGGCATGTGGAAGATATGGTGGATAACCTATTGACCCATGTTCAAATCCTGGCACCACTAAGCCCTTGTGGCCATGGAGGTTCGCCTGCAGTGACTCCAGGGCATGAAGCAAAGCTTTATGTTTGCAGCGGGGGATTAGTCGGTGCGCGAAAGCTGGCCCGGAAACCCTCGTTAGGGAAGTTCCCTTTCCAAAAAAAAAAGATACTATATATTAAACGTTTTCTTTTATAAGGACTAGCTAAGGAGTAAAAATATCTAGAAATTTCGTACAACAAAATTATAACAAACTATAATTATTTATTTACGAGAGTTACCAAGAGTATTATTTAATCGGAAGAAAGATATTGGAGATTTGGAGGGGCTCCCATAATACCATTGCATTATAAATGTAGCCATTTTTAGATAGCTCTAATATCATCATGTTCATTTTGGAAATCTATGATGGATTTTTTTTTTTGGGTAAAATACTTGTTAGATTTAGATTGAAAAGAGAAATGTATATATTTAAAGCGCTATTTAAATTTTAAGATATTAAAACAGAGAATTTCATATCATCAATGATAACGATGATATATACCAAATTAAAGTTGGATGTGATCCACGAGTCGCCCCAAATGTCCCGACATAAGAATGTTGAACACGCTATCATTCACAAAACAATGTTTAAGAAGGTGAACTCTTTAAGATACGCTCCAGTGATCAATCTGATAATTAAATGGAAGTACAATATGTTGGATTATTTACCATTTATTGTGGCCCTAGATCTTTGTTTGGCACCGAAGAAAAATTAAAAAGATAATAATAAAAGTAAATTAGACTTATAGTCCTTGTGGTTTGGGGTAATTTACGCGTTTAATCTTTAACTTGATTTTTTAACTCGGATAGTTTCTATTATACATTTTTGTTACTTGTTTGGTCTCTGTCATATGTAAAAAGACTATTTTACCTCTAACAATTTCTTTTTTAATTAATTTGTTATTTATCTTTTTAATTTATTAATTATTTAAACAATAAAATAATAATTAATTAATTAAAGTAAAATCAGTAAAAGAAAATGTACAACCACATTATCACACCCATGATTCCCTCCCCATCCCCTCTTCTGCATCTCCGACCAGCACCTGCTCGTCTCTCACCGTCTTCTTTTTCTTTCCCGACGAGCTAAAGAAAGAATCAAACCAAAAAAAATTAGAAAATCAAACCTGATGTAACAACCTCTCTCTCTCTCTCTCTGAGCAATCGATAAGAATCCAAAGTTTATTTTAATATAAGACCATTAATTTGGACATTATCTCGTTACTAATTCCATTGTGGTTCTGAATCCTTATTTATACACGCATGTACCTCCATTGGGGTTCTGATTCTTTGTTCATACATAACCCCTTTCTTGCTAAGTCCTAGGAGAAAAAAGAGGTGCCTTCTTGAACTCTTCACTGAAAGCGTGAATGGGGATTTAGATACAAACCGAACAATAAAATTCAGAAGATTAAGGTTGTTTGTTAGCCTCTTAATTGACAAATTAAGAGGCATGCTCTTAAAAGTTCAGATTCATATCGTTTGGTGGAGTCTTATTTTTTGCCTCTTAATACGATAATAACCTCTTATTTTTTCAGACTTCACTATGCATCTGAAAAGAAAAAGTAGGGCGCGCGTTTGTATTTTTTTCTATCATACCCTCGTCACACCCTTCTCTCTTTTCTTGAAGCCATCAAAGAAGAACCGCCTCCATCCTCTCCCCTGTATCTCGCCAGACTTCGGCATCGGCCGTCGCACAGCACCACCATCGCATGTCATGGTCGAACGTTATCCTTCTCACTCTAATCCCTCTCCGATCTGCAACCACACCCGAGCCTAGGGTTTGTGTTGCCGGCAAGTGGATGCTATCACTAGTATTCGTTCTTTTGTCGCTAACCCCAATATTGGCTTCGACCCATTGAGTTAATTGAGTTTGCGGTGTTGTTTACTTTGCGGTCAAGGAAGGTCAAGAAAGAACAGAAAAGGGGGAGAAATCATCTATTTGCAATTGAATTGTTTCTGGTGGTGGCGTTTTATCTATAAGGTGAGTTCTGGAAAACCTAATTTTTCAATCTAGCTTCCGAAACCTATGTGCTCACTTTGGATTTATATAGTACACAATACTTGTGATGTGTGTTCAATTAAACATTCTTGCTGATGAGTTACTTTATACATGTAATTTGGGGTTTTAAATTTATGTAGCTGATGTTGGAAATTCATGAAGTTTTAGTTATATGAGATTTCTTATAATATGTTTGGTAGTGTAATGAATGAGTACAGTGAACTTTCTATGCTAGTATTTCTAGTTCTTAAAATCAGACCTGGAGATGCTGTGAAATATGATGTGTAATTGATGCAAGTTCTTGAGTTTCTGAAATCTGTATATGTTTTTGCTTGAAATTTGCATGTGTTTTTGCTTGAAATCTGATATTGAAATCTGAATATGTATGTGTTTTTGCTTGAAATCTGATGTTGAGATCTGAATCTGTATGCGTTTTTGCTTGAAATCTTTTTTGTTAATTGATACAAGTTCTTGAGTTTCTTGTTTAAAATGATATGGAAAATTTATATTCAAATGTTTTGTTGTTTCTTTGATTCCAGATTTCCTTTTGTATGTCACGAGTGCATATATAATGATTTTGGCAAGAGTTTTTCGTAGATCAAAAGACATTTTTCATTGACAAAAGATCCAAGCTTCAAAACAACATTAGCAGCCACAATTTCGGGAAGAACGGTTCAACAAAATCAGTCACAAAAGTTGTTGAATCAATGGCTACTATCCATTGGTTTCATGGATTTGAGAATATATTATTATGATTCGGATTTTGTAGGATTTTATTTGGATTATAGTATTATTCAGTGGATTTGAAAATATTTATGTTTGATTTGGATTTTGTGTGGTGTTTATATTTTTTTATAATTATTCAAGGAGCTGGTTGAGTTATTTTTATAAATCAGAAATATTGAATTCAGCAAAAGATAATACATAAGGGTAAAATGGTCATTTTCATCATTCAGCTCATCATTTAAGAGGTTCCAACCAAACAACAAATAAAAAATTAAGATCTTAAAAATTCAGACCCTCTTAGAAATTCAGACCTCTTAAAAATTCAGATCTTAAAAATTCAAATCTTGCTAAACAGCCCCTAAGATCAGATATCTCTTCCCCATTTTTCCAATCTCCCATCGTAATCTTTTCCATATCAAAATATCAAAAAAAAAAAAATCTTTCCCACCACCATTCTTCTTTTCTCTTAACCATCTCCTTTGAAGGATCTTGACCATATTTGATCAACTTCCCCAATAATAACTACTCCATGAGAGAAGACTCATTGATGTGAGAAAAAAAAACTTGTAAACAACCTGGATAAAATAATTGACTTGTAAACAAACCCATTACTAGGCTTACAATAGCGAAATACATGTAAATCTAAACAAAATATGAGGCAGAGCAGGTATAAGAAGTGGTTCGGGATCGAAGGTGGTTTGAGGGAAACATCGATATCGAAGGAAGTATGAGGATTTTTGAATCATATAGGTAGTCGATTTGGTTTCACTATGGTCCAAAAGAGGCGGCGATGGGGGTAAATAGAATCGAAAGATGTAGAAAAGAGATAAGGGGGAAGAAACAATGGTGCTTGATTTTGAAAAGCGACGTTGTAGCACCTGGTTCCTAGTACGTAAATCTTATTTGAGTATTTCTCTTCTTTTAGCCTTGGACTCGGCGAGTCATAGGTCCGACTCGCCGAGTAGATACGGGACCCGGGACACGTTTAAGTTGGTGACTCGGCGAGTCCATATTCCGGACTCGACGAGTCACCGCTATTGGATGAAACCCTAAGTTTCAGGGGTTTGCACCCTATTTAAACTCTCTTTCCGCCCCAATCTCGCCCCCATTCACCCTCAGAGCCCTGTATCTCTCTCTAGCCTTGCTTCCTTGTGAGTTTGAAGTGTTTTTGTGGTGTTCTTGAAGTTTTTGAGGAGAAAGAAGAGTGAATCAATAAGAGGAGAAGGAGGCCAAGCATCTCTGTGTCATTCCAACGTTTCTCCTTAGGTATAGCTCGTTTCCCCTCTGTTTTTAAGCTTATTGTCCCTTATAGCTCCATTAAAGTCCTCTTTGAGCCATTTCCAAGATTGTGTATGTTTGAGGGTTTGTAATAAGCTGATTGACCTTTAGATCTAGGCATGGTTGAGCTCCAGGAGCTCAAATCTACTGTCTTTTTGGAACCATATTGCATGAAAGCCCTAGATCTACCCCTTTTGGTGCATTTTGGACCTTAAAACCCTCATGGTGGTCTATTTACACGTAAAGTTGGAAACTTTACGTGATAACCAGGCCCTAGGAGCCCAGATCTATGTATGGCATGAGCTGGATTCAAGCAGAATCGACCATATAGTAATTGCATGGTAACGACTCGGCGAGTCATTCATCTGACTCGGCGAGTCGGTTCGCGAGTCTTCGAGTTTGTCCCCTTTTCGTAGTGTCGAGTGAGCAGTGAGTCACGGGGTGTGACTCAGTGAGTCGGAAGCTGAACTCATCTATGGAGGAACTCGGCGAGTCAATGCCCTGACTCGGCGAGTTCAAGGCAATCTCCTTAGATCAAGAACAGACTCGGCGAGCTGTTTATACAACTCGGCGAGTCTTAGCATAGGTGTTCATCGGATGAAGATGAACTCGACGAGTTGTTCATACAAATCGGCGAGTAGGATGAAGGACTTGAATATCAGTTTAGAAGGAGAACTCGTCGAGTCGTCGCCTAACTCGACGAGTAGAGATCAGCAGCTACTTCGAGGTGAGTTACCTTCCAGTAGCGGTGGGTCTACGGCCACAATGCCGACCCACCACTAGGAGTTGTATGTAGATGATTGTCTCTGTGATATTCATCTAGGGATTACTACTACCTGTGTTATGTTTATGTGCTAGTATGATATGATGTTATGTCCTAGTGGCAGTAGGGGGAGATAGTCCCCGAGGTATCCGGTCGGTAGGGCCGAAGGGGTAGTCATACTCAGCCATGTTAGATAGATTCTGATATTGTGATACATGTTATGTGGTAGTAGTGGAGGGGAGGAATAGTTCCCCAGCACCCGGTCGAGAGGACCGAAGGGGAGGCCAGCACCCAGATATGCTAGGCAATATCCGGTCGAGAGGACCGAAGGGGAGGCCAGCACCCAAATATGCTAGGCAATACCCGGTCGAGAGGGCCGAAGGGGTAGGTCGGGCACCCAGATATGCCTGACAATATATGTATGTTATGAGATTATATGGTATGTGGTACAGTGGGGGAACTCACTAAGCTTCGTGCTTACGGTTTTCAGTTTTGGTTTCAGGTACCTCCTCAGCTAGGGGAAAGGAGCCGGCGCGGTAGCAGCATGTCACACACACACTCTCTTGTTTCTGCAGTTACGAGTTTATTCTGGGATTGATACTCTGATATTTGATTGATCGAATGTTGTGGTTTTCAATTTGGTTTTCGATGTGAAATGGTTTAATCAAACAATGTTTTAACTATTAATGCTTTCATGTAATGTGTTATAACGAAATTTTTGGACGTGAAAATTGGGTCGTTACAAGTTGGTATCAAAGCCCTGGTTTGAGGGATTCGGACACACCTTCGAGGGTGTCTGAACTCAAATCGAGGGATTAAAAGATTTTCTAAAAGAAAATGTTTTCTTAAATTTGAGAAAAGAGTTTCGAGAAAGAACGAAGTGTGTGATGTGCGCGACCAGCCGAGCTCAAGTAAGTGTTCCTCAAAGTACCCATACAAGTTTATGTTATGTTTATCAGCTTTTGTAGAACAGCATGTTAGATTAGGAATAAGGATCTAGGAGTGATGCCTTATGTGCCTGCTTTATGTGTTTCAGTTGTATGAGAATTGCATGCTAGTTATTGAGTAGACAGCAAGTAGGATAGCCTGATTAGGTTATGCCTGATAGTATGAGCTTAGCACTTTATGCTAGTACAGTTCCTATAAGCAGATAGAGTTGATTGAGATTGTTACCCTTGTCTGAATGCTGCTTGCTTCGTGCTATGTGGGACTCTGAATAATGGGAGTTAGCCATTAGGCGAATATGTCACGTCACATGTGATCAGGGTTGAATAATCTTAGAGTACCGGATTTGATCCTACTGCGCAGCTCTTGTTTGAGTCCAACCGTTGTAGGGACGAGTCGGGTACTCGAAGGATTATCTGAGCCTCGTCACATGTGATGGTATTCGGGTAATGGCTAATTGGCATTACAAGGAGGCCTGCAGCAGCTGAGGACTGGATAGAGTAGAATCAGAGATTTCCCTAGGGCAAGCCTAGGATGAGTATAGAAGTGATCAGCAGTAGTGAAAGGGATCTGGTGGAGTCGAGGCATTCCTTGAAGAAGGTACGGATAGATGTGGAAGGTAGTATGGGCCCGTACTACTGAAAGCAGAGGATCCGTACCCGAACCAAGGAAGGCCAAGATAAGACCAGGGAACTTGTAAGTAGCAGTGATCCCTCAGGAAGTATCAATATCACTAATGATTGTATTATGTATTGCAGAATGGTGGTACTTCGATCGAGGCCGGTAGATGGTGGTTTAGGAGAGGGGTCAGGTTCAGGATCAGGTTTCGAGCCGGTAGATGAGGGACTACGCGAGTTCATCGCGTCAGAGATCACCAGAGGCATCCTTGAGTCGACCCCCATCCTCTTTGGGTCGATCAAGGAAGGGATCATCGAGTTGATGGAGGATCACCTTCGGGCATTCAGGAGTGATATGGCATCTAGCCAGTCGGGATCTCGCACACTGTCCTTCAAGGACTTCAGGGGCAGTGGTGCGCCGGATTTCCATGGGGTGAAAGACCCCATTGCTGCCAGGCGATGGATTGCAGACATCGAGTCTGCACGGTTGACTAGCTTCTGCCCCGAGGGGTCGAAGGTGAGGTATGCAGCCGGGTGTTTACGGGACCGAGCCCGGGATTGGTGGGAGTCAGTGGGTGACTCGTTGGGAGCCTCAGCTATCGAGGCTATGACCTGGTCGGACTTTGTGACCAGGTTCAGGGCAGAGTTTGCGCCGGCTGTCGAGCTTCAGCAGTTGGCCAGGGAGTTTCTGGACATGAGGCAGACGACGAAGACTGTGGCGGAGATCACCGCCAAGTTCCGGGAGAGGGCTTTGTTGGTGCCCCAGTATGATGGTGACGAGGATATGAGGAGGACCCACTATCACGACATGCTTCGGGCTGACATCCGGGAGCACGTTAGTTTTTCAGCTTGCCCCACCTTGGACTCCATGATTGCCAGGGCGAGGGAGAGGGAGATAGATTTGGAGCACATCCAGAAACGGAAGGCAGAAGAGGGTCAGTCAGGAGGGGCTTCGGGGAAGAAGCCCAAGGGATCAGATGCGGGGCCGAAAGGCCAACAGGGACGGGGACGCTGCAGGAAATGCGGCAAGACGCACGAGGGAGCGTGTCGGTTGGGATCATCAGGCTGCTACAAGTGCGGCAAGCCTGGGGACTTTACCAGGGATTGCACTGCTCCGGCAGCAGTTATTCAGACATCGGAGTTGCTGTGTTTCCACTGCAACCAGAGGGGCCACAAGAAGGCCAATTGCCCCCAGTTGACGGTTTCAGCGCCGGTGAAGGCGCCAGCTCCAGCGACCCTGCCGATCACGGATGGCCGACAGGGCAAGGCAGTGGCTCCAGTGGTGAGGAGCCGAGCATTTCAGTTGACTACCGAGGAGGCACGCGCCGCACCCGATGTGGTGACGGGTATGATTCTTTCCCTCTATTTTATTTTTATGATGTTATGATATTGATATGTGCTCCGTATGTATATGTATGCATTAGGATCGTTCCATGTGAACGGCATCCCAGTTCAGGTGTTGTTCGACTCGGGTGCATCCCAATCATTTGTTTCCCTTGCGCTTAGCAAGAAGTTTCATGAGACTTCGGGCGAGTTAGATTTCCCTTTAGAGGTAGAGATCGCTGATGATCGATCGGTGCGAGCATCGATGGTGTTTCGAGATTGCGTATTGCGTTTGTTTGAGGAGCGCTACTTGGTAGACTTGGTTCCCATTCCGTTGCGCGGGAACAAGGTGATCATAGGCATGGATTGGTTGAGCCCTAATGGGGCGGTGATAGATTGCGCGCAGCAGCTAGTGCGGGTCAGGACCCCAAGTGGGGGAGAGTTAGTGATTCATGGCGAGAGGCCGCAGTGTGGACCCACAGTATGTTCAGCAGCAAGGGCGAGACGCTACCTTCAGCAGGGATGCGTAGGATATGTCGCGTATGTGATGGATACCCGGGAGGCGGGTAAGGCGACATTGAGCGCCCAGTCGCAATCCTCGACAGGAAGTCGAAGGATTTGAGGAACAAGAGGGTGGAGCTAGTGAAGGTGCAATGGCAGCACCGCAAGGGTTCGGAATGGACTTGGGAGCTGGTGGACGAGATGATGGAGCATTACCCCGAGCTGTTTCAGGATCGAGCAGCAGACTTCGAGGACGAAGTCTAAGATAAGTGGGGGAGATTTATAGCACCTGGTTCCTGGTACGTAAATCTTATTTGAGTATTTCTCTTCTTTTAGCCTTGGACTTGGCGAGTCATAGGTCCGACTCGCCGAGTAGATACGGGACTCGGGACACGTTTAAGTTGGTGACTCGGCGAGTCCATATTCCGGACTCGACGAGTCACCGCTGTTGGATGAAACCCTAAGTTTCAGGGGTTTGCACCCTATTTAAACTCTCTTTCCGCCCCAATCTCGCCCCCATTCACCCTCAGAGCCCTGTATCTCTCTCTAGCCTTGCTTCCTTGTGAGTTTGAAGTGTTTTTGTGGTGTTCTTGAAGTTTTTGAGGAGAAAGAAGAGTGAATCAATAAGAGGAGAAGGAGGCCAAGCATCTCTGTGTCATTCCAACGTTTCTCCTTAGGTATAGCTCGTTTCCCCTCTGTTTTTAAGCTTATTGTCCCTTATAGCTCCATTAAAGTCCTCTTTGAGCCATTTCCAAGATTGTGTATGTTTGAGGGTTTGTAATAAGCTGATTGACCTTTAGATCTAGGCATGGTTGAGCTCCAGGAGCTCAAATCTACTGTCTTTTTGGAACCATATTGCATGAAAGCCCTAGATCTACCCCTTTTGGTACATTTTGGACCTTAAAACCCTCATGGTGGTCTATTTACAAGTAAATTTGGAAACTTTATGTGATAACCAGGCCCTAGGAGCCCAGATCTATGTATGGCATGAGCTGGATTCAAGCAGAATCGACCATATAGTAATTGCATGGTAACGACTCGGCAAGTCGTTCATCTGACTCGGCGAGTCGGTTCGCGAGTCTCCGAGTTTGTCCCCTTTTCGTAGTGTCGAGTGAGCAGTGAGTCACGGGGTGTGACTCAGTGAGTCGGAAGCTGAACTCATCTATGAAGGAACTCGGCGAGTCAATGCCCTGACTCGGCGAGTTCAAGGCAATCTCCTTAGATCAAGAACAGACTCGGCGAGCTGTTCATACAACTCGGCGAGTCTTAGCATAAGTGTTCATCGGATGAAGATGAACTCGACGAGTTGTTCATACAACTCGGCGAGTAGGATGAAGGACTTGAATATCAGTTTAGAAGGAGAACTCGTTGAGTCGTCGCCTAACTCGACGAGTAGAAATGGGATTTAGGACAATCGTTTGGGTAGGGACTCGGCGAGTTGGAAAGCCAACTCGGCGAGTCGGGTCAACTGAAAGTTGACTCTGACTTTGACTTAGGGCATGATCAGGGGTAAAATGGTCATTTTACCCAAAGGACAGTTAGCAGTGTTTGATTGAGTATGTTGTGGGAATTTGTCACACCCCCGAACCAGGCGGCGGAAACGTTCGGGAGCTGTAGTGACTCAATTGAATACCATAACATTGAATATATATGAAACGTAACAACATTCGTCACCATGCATTAATATAATACAACCAATAAAGTTTACATGAAGTACATTGTTTAAACATTACATTCCCAAAAATAAATTGTTCGATTCGTTAATAAGTAAACTGCAAACCATCACTGAGTACATTTTCCTTTGATTCACTGGTTACCTGAGAATACAAGTATTATGAAAAACGTCAACATGTGAAATGTTGGTGAGTTCATAAGCGGTAATTGAAAAACAATGTTTCGTGTCGTTTGAAAACCACCAGAAAATCCGATATTTTCTGAAAAGAAAAGCTTTTGAAAACGTTTGTGAAGATCCATAGGTATGCTTGTTTGTTTCTATACTTGTAAAAATTGTTCATTAAACTTGTATACATTTCGAATCCGTATGTATTGAAAAACCCTAGGAAAACCCGATGTTTTCCTAATTCTTTGAATTTCATGAAGTTAAAATGAAACCATTGCAACGCATGAAGTTATCAATTCCAGGCGACGTCGGATTATTTTTGAGCATGATTAATTGCTATAAACACACGTTACACAAACGACCAGTTTATAACTATACTAACGATCCCGTAGGCGTCATCCGTACTAATCACGTTATCCAACCGCCCTGACTACGTGTAGTCCCACATCCGAAGAGAAAGAGGACACGAAGACCCCGATGACTCCATTAACCGGTTGGGGATAAAAAAATGTACGAGGGGTCCCTGACCCACCTCGCATGAAATGTCGACTTTACTAGCAATACCAAAGGACCCTTGGGGACCAGTAGTATACAAGCCATTGAAAGTCCTTTTACGTTGTGTTAGATCGGTAAAACCCAACACTTCGTAAGGTAGAGGTCTTCGGGCCTTAAGATCAGGTCATTGGGCTAGCTAGGCCCAACAAACAAGATTTTACACTTTTGGGGCCCAAAGATGGTGCGTAGACGTCTGTGCACACTCGCATGTATATTGAATTCCCAAAGGTTACTTGTATGAATCGTAGTATCGTCGTGTTAGTAGTTTCGGATTTTTATTGGTTCGAGACCGAACCAATTCGTTTAACAACGACTTTTGGTATTGTTGTGTATTGTATTTCGTCGATAGTCGCAGTGCCATTATTTGATCAAATTGCGTGTATTGAATTAGCCTTGGAAGTTTTCTGTTTTCAGCCCCTCATTGTTTGTAAAATTTACTTTTTCAACCCTTTAATTAAATAACTTTCCGGTTTGGTCCTTAAATCATTTTTCTTGACATTTTAACACCAAAAATTATTGAAATTGATATTTTTCAGCACATTTTTCATTGAAAACAGTTTAAGTCCCTGAAAATGCAGTTTTCTCGGTTATAACCCTTCTTTTTCGCAACTTTGACAATTTTGGCCCAAATTGGAAAATTCTTGCAACTTTGGTCCTTTTTAATTTAAAAAGCATTTTAAACCTTTGAAAAGGACTTGGAACACTAATAGTCCAATGTTTTACAGAAAAACACAGTTTTGGCCCTCCAAAACAGAAAATTTCGCATAATGGGCCTTATTGGGCCGAAAATGTCATTTTTAGCCCATTAAGCTTGAAATTTATGTTTTTAATCCTCCAACAAGTATATTTTCAGAAAATACATTATGAAAACTGTTTTGACTCATCTCCCCCATCAGATTTCGAAATATTTCAATTTGGGCCCTTTAACTTTATATTTTTAGCATTTTATGTCCAAAAATTGAGTTTTTAGCCCAAAGAAAATGTTACTAAGCCATTTAGCTATTTTTCTTGGAATACTTTGTATGTAGGAATATACTTGATGCTAGTATCATTTAACATAAGGTATATCTCGGTTTTGAGGGGTTTTATGGCTAGATCCAACATTATAACACACAAAAACACACATATAAGCATGGAAATCATACAAGGCATACAAAACACATATAGATCTACACTTTCACTTGTATTCCCCCCCCCCCCACAAAACTCATAAAAACAGAAAATAGGGGGTATGAAGCTCACCTTGGGGTTTGGAAGTCGGTTTTGATGAAGAAGTGAAGAGATCTCGACCCTAGATGTGTTATGGAGATGATTTTCGAGCTCTATGGTGCTATAAGAGTATGATTCACGAAAGTATGGTGTAAGAGGAGATTTTTGAGTAGATCAAGGAGTGAAATCATAGATCTAATGAAAAACTTACCAAAGATGATGACCTAGGTGGGAAAACCTTCTTGAAATTCTTAAAATCTCGAAAAATTGAGAGGAAAGAAGGGTGGTTTTTCTTGAGAGTGTTTGAGAGGAATGATGAGAGAAAATGTTGGGTTTTAGAATGAAATGTGGAGGTAGAAAGGCCATATGGCCGTGAGTTTGAAGAAGGGAGAGAAAGAAAGGATTTCCTTGCCTAGATACATGAACCTACCTTGTTGTATGGTGGTTATTATGCATGGATGACCACCATGCAATATTGAGGTGGCAAGGTTAGGATAATTCATCTCTTTTCCTTTTTTTTTTTTTTGGAATGATCTTGGGCCGAGATTGGGCTAAGGTAAATGAGGATGAGGTGTTTTTGCCCATTGTTGGTCTTGGCCGAATTTATGAGGCCCAAAAATAAATTTCCGGCCCATTGGGCTCTTAAGGAGACTCACGGCCCAAAATGGTAAAAGAAATGGGTTTAGGGTCCATTAGGGGTAATTAAATCCCTTTATGGCCCATCATGGCCTAAAGTGGTCAAGTTGAAGGCTTATTGGTCGATTATGCCCAATAGGAGAATTTTAGTTCATAAGGAACTTGAACTGGAATTCCTACGGTTTCCAACCCCTAGTTGAACCTATAAGAGGTATTTGAACGAGGACAGGGTATAGCATTCACTTAGATTACAAGCCTTACAATAGTTGGTGGTTTCATGAGAATAGAAACTCCTAGCAAAAGTGCTAGTTGTGACAGAATTACAGTCGGAGGATTTCCGGAGCAGCAGCAGCAGTAGACACTCAGTTCCCGATCAGATCAGCAGCTACTTCGAGGTGAGTTACCTTCCAGTAGCGGTGGGTCTACGGCCACAATGCCGGCCCACCAGTAGGAGTTGTATGTAGATGATTGTCTCCGTGATATTCATCTAGGGATTACTACTACCTGTGTTATGTTTATGTGCTAGTATGATATGATGTTATGTGCTAGTGACAGTAGGGGGGAGATAGTCCCCGAGGTATCCGGTCGGTAGGGCCAAAGGGGTAGTCATACCCAACCATGTTAGATAGATTCTAATATGGTGATACTGATGGGTTTTGAGCATTCTAACACTTCCTAAGTGTACATGCAACCCTAATAACCTTGGATCTATGTTTGTCTAATTATCATGCAAAGTTGAATTCCAAGGTTATATTCCTATCTAGCATACATGGGGAACAATTTAACTTGAATCATAGATAGAATAACTTACCTTGTTGTTGATTGTGTTCCTTGAAACCTTGTGAGCCTAGCACCCCAAGTGTGATGCCTCAAATGCTTCACACAACACCAAATGCTCTTGGAAAGACTCTTGAGATAACACACACTTCTCAAAATCGGCCAAGCCCTCTAGTTTCTTAGTGTTCAACTTGTGTAGCCAATTTTGTGGAGAATAGGACTCTTATATAGTGTTGGCACATCTAGGGTTACACCATGTAAACCCTAATGACTCTTCATTTCCATGACCCATGGGTTTGTAACTCCCATGGAGCATCCATGGAGCATCCTATGGGTAGAACCCAACTTGATAACCCATGGAGCCTTTTAGCCCACTATACAAGATATGGATGATTTACATAACCAACCCATATATTTAATTAGTTATCCTTTGATCACTTAATTAATTCCAAATTAATTCTTTGATCAACTAATTAAATAATATTATTAATATATTAGAACTTATAATATATTAATAATCTCCAAGTGTTATTTCTCTCATTTAGTCTATCCAATTGCATGGTGCCATGCAACCCAAATGGACCATGCCGGGTCGGGTCAAGTACAAGCCCGAAATAGTTATGGACTTAGACACCTTATCCAACAGTCTCCCACTTGGATAAGTCTAATAACTATATCTCTAGTACTTCAGGAACCGACCGACAATCGTAGCTCTTTCAAGGTCTCTCGGAACTGAGAAGATGATGATACGCCATTTAAGATAAGTGATCATATAATCCTCTGTTCTAGATATCAGCCGGACAAATACATGGAACATGTCTTGCTTATTGTCCAGCATTTGTTTCCCGATTTCCGATTTGTTTGACATAGAACTTAATTGAACACATCAACTTAGTTCTGACCGGGCCCGGTACATGGGTCAAAACAAAATCATCGAGGGGCCCAGATACCAGCTTCTAATCCAAGAAGGAACAGATAAACTTCGACTCATATGTTTGTTCTACCACTTATTGAATTACACACAAAAGTACGTTTTATAACATCGAGTTACCAATGCGGTTTCGTACAGTCAATGCATAACCAACTTGTAAGCAACAAATCATATCTCTAGGTTTGAAGACTTATATGATATTACCGTCTCACGATCACTCGAGATAAAATTCCATGAAGTGATTCCAGTGAGCGTGGGTTGTGTCCAATGCTCAGAACTTATGAGCACTCATGATTGTTGTAGCCTTGTCCAAGACCTCTACAACCAAACATGACGGTCTTGATTCATATCTACTTCCAACATATGACCGACTGTGGAGGTTTGAATAATATGTTATACCAAACAAAATTATTCTGGAAGTCAAAACATGCAAAAGAAATATAGTAAACGATTGACAAGAGATAGCAACACTTTACTCATAAATAAAACACCTTTTATTCATCATCAAATGTCAATTACACTTTACAAATTTCCGGGTTATCTAACTACTAAAACTTATATCATCCTTCAGCCCTATGCTCTGAGCATGCTGAAGATGCTTAACCCTACTCAGTCCCTTCGTGAGGGGATCTGCTGGGTTCTCATCCGATGATACCCTCTTTGCCACGAGGTGTCCTTCTTCGATCCGATGTCTAATGAAATGGTATTTTCTGTCGATGTGTCTGGATCTCCCATGATCCCTTGGTTCCTTAGCTAAGGCAACAGCACTTTCACTATCACAGAAAATCTCCATTGGCTCTTTAATAGCTGGTACAACTCCAAGGTCTCCAATGAAGTTCTTCATCCATATCTCCTCCTTTGCTGCTTCACTAGCTGCAATATACTCTGATTCACAAGTAGAATCAGCCACTGTCTCTTGCTTGGAACTCTTCCAAGAAATTGCTCCTCCGTTTAGGGTAAAGACCCAGCCCGAATGAGAGCGGAAATTATCCCTATCAGTCTGGAAGCTAGCATCACTATACCCAACAACTCTCAAGTCATCACTCCCACCGAGGGTAAGGACCCAGTCCTTAGTCCTCCGTAGGTACTTGAGGATATTCTTTACCGTAGTCCAGTGTGCCTTGCCAGGGTTCGCTTGATACCTGCTAACCATGCTCAAGGCAAAAGCTACATCGGGTCGAGTACACGTCATAGCATACATGATCGATCCTACAGCCGAAGCGTAAGGTGTTCGACTCATTTCTGCTATCTCAGCCTCAGTGCTAGGGCTTTGTGTCTTACTCAATCTGGTGTTACTCTGGATGGGTAACTCTCCTTTCTTGGAATCCTGCATGCTGAATCTCTTCAGCACCTTATCCAAGTAGGTACTCTGACTAAGTCCAATTAGTCTTTTACTCCGATCTCTCAAGATTCTTATCCCTAGAATATAGGCAGCTTCACCAAGGTCCTTCATAGCGAAACACTTCCCAAGCCAGGACTTTACTTCCTGCAGGGTTGGAATGTCGTTTCCTATGAGTAGTATGTCATCCACATACAATACCAAAAAGCTAACTATACTCCCACTAGCCTTGACATACACACAAGATTCATCTTCACTCCTAGAAAAGCCAAATTCCTTGACCTTTTCATCAAAGCAAAGATTCCATCTGCGAGGTGCTTGCTTCAATCCATAAATGGATTTCTCAAGCTTACACACTCTATTAGGGTACTCGTTGCTGACAAAACCCTCTGGCTGACTCATGTAAACATCTTCAGCCAACTTTCCATTAAGGAAAGCGGTTTTGACATCCATCTGCCATATTTCATAGTCATGAAATGCAGCTATGGCTAACAGAACCCGAATAGACTTAATTTTGGCTACCGGAGAAAAGGTCTCATCATAATCCACTCCAGGAATTTGAGAGAAGCCCTTTGCAACCAGTCTAGCCTTATAAGTGTGTACTTTACCATCCATGTCGGTCTTCTTCTTGAAGACCCATTTGCACCCTACTGTCTTACGACCTGGTACATTTTCAACCAAGTTCCAAACTTTATTGTCATACATGGATTGTATCTCGCTATCCATAGCCTCTTTCCATTTAGCAGACTCGGGGCCTGCCATGGCTTCCTCGTAGCTGTTAGGGTCATCTTGACTTACTAGTGTCCCATCACTAATAAGTGTCTCACCTTCTGCAGTAATATGGAATCCATAGTAATGCTCAGGTGCACTCCTAACTCTCGTGGAACGTCTCAGAGGTACAGATTTGTCAATTGGCTCAACAGGAGTTTCCTCCTCAAGTTGAGGGCTAGAGTTTGAAGTTCCTTCACCGCTTGATTCTTGAATTTCTTCAAGATCAATTTGCCTCCCACTGTCTCCTTGGCTTATAAATTCTCTCTCTCGAAAGAATCCTCTTCTTGCTACAAAGACCACATTGTCACTAGGTCTGTAGAAGAGGTAACCAAAGGATCGCTGTGGGTAACTGATGAAAATACACCTCTCGCTTCGAGGTTCGAGCTTATCATGAGTCTCGCGTCTCACGAAAGCCTCGCAACCCCAAATCTTGATGTGGTCTAGTTTAGGTACTTTACCAGTCCACACCTCGTGAGGAGTTTTGGCAACTTTCTTTGTAGGGACTAGATTAAGAATATGGGCGGCAGTCTCTAAGGCATACCCCCAGAATGAGATTGGTAGCGTAGCTCGACTCATCATGGAACGAACCATATCTAGCAAGGTTCGATTACGCCTCTCAGCCACACCATTCAACTGTGGTGTCCTGGGAGGTATCAATTGTGAGACTATCCCACATTCCCTTAGATAGTCGAGGAACTCTGAACTAAGATACTCACCACCATGATCGGATCGAAGCATCTTAATGTTCCTGCCCAATTGATTCTCGACTTCCTGTTTAAATTCCTTAAACCTCTCGAAAGTCTCTGACTTATGCTTGATCAAGTAGACATATCCATATCTACTATAATCATCAGTAAAAGTCAAATAATAACGATTAGCATCCCTTGTGGCATGTTTGAATGGTCCACACACATCCATGTGTATAAGGTCCAACAAACCTTCACCCCTCTCACACGAACCTGTGAAGGGTGACTTTGTCATTTTTCCAAGTAAGCATGATTCGCAACTATCATCTGACTTTAGGTCAAACGACTCCAAGACTCCATCCTTTTGGAGTTGGCCTATGCGCTTCTTGCTTATATGTCCAAGACGACAATGCCATATAGATGCTTTATCCAAGTTATTATTAGTAGAATCAATACACAAAACATTATTTCCTAAGTAATCAACAACAGATACAGCTTCATACACACCATCACAAGGTAATGCTTTAAAATAAAGAACATTATTAAAGAAAGCATCAATAGAACCAACTTCATTATTAAATGAAAAGGTAAACCCTTGTTTGTACAAAGCATGGAAGGAAATAATATTTCTTGCCATTCCTGGCGAATAACAACACTTATTCAGATCTAAACTAAACCCACTACTTAGCGATAAAGTATAAACTCCAATCTTGGTAACAGGTATAGCTTTCATATTCCCCATGATCAAGTTTATCCTTCCTTGCTCCACATCCTCACTTCTTCTTAGTCCCTGCAAGTCACAACAAATGTGAATACCACACCCGGTATCAAGGACCCAAGAATTAGAATGGGGTGAGTTATTAGAAATGATAGTGTAAATACCTGCATGGTTGGGTTTAACTTTCCCATCCTTCACATCTTGCTGGTATTTTGGGCAGTTCCGCTTCCAATGAGCTTTTTCATGGCAATAGAAGCATTCAGCCTCTTTTGGGCTAGAAGAAGGAGTAATGAAACCTTTCTTGGTTCCACTTGAAGAAGAGCCATCAAGGGTCCGAGCCTTGGTACCCTTCGAGGATCTCTTTCTCTTCCCCCATCGATTCTTCCCAATTGCCAAAACCGGAGTAGTGTTTTGAGTAGGAGTGATAGCAACCGACTTCCCCTTAAGACCTGATTCTGCGGTCTTGAGAAGTCCCTGAAGTTTGCTGAGGGTGACTTCTTCCTTGTTCATGTGATATGTCATGCGGAATTGATCATAGCACGATGGTAAGGAATGCAAAATAATATCTATTGCAAGATCCTCCGGGAAGTTCACACTAAGCTTCAGCAAACGATCCACATACCTTTGCATTTTCTGCATGTGGCTCGTGACGGATTCCCCGTCCTTCATCATGGTTGTTATCATGGAGCAGATGATTTCATACCTCTCTTGTCTTGCACTTTGATGGTATCTTTCCATCAAATCTTGGTGCATGTCATAAGGGTAGAAATCCTCATAAGACTTTTGGAGTTCCGCTGTCATCGTGGCCGTCATGATGCAAGCCACTTTCGTAGCATCCCTTTCATGTGCCCGAAATTCAGCGATCTCCTGAGGAGTTGCAGTGGACTCATCAATCTCCTTAAGCTCCTTGTCAAGTACATATTCTTTGTCCTCGTAGCGGGTAATCATCCTGATGTTTCTGATCCACTCATTGAAGTTGGATCCATCAAAGGTGACTTTACCACACAAGTTCATAAGGGTAAAGGAGCCATTAGGATTAGAGCCAGAAGCATTGTTGAAAGACATCTGAAGGAAAGAGGACAAGATTAGTTTAGATATAAGAGAGTCCTTAATAAAACACCCAAATGTAATATTAAGGCTAGGATCCAATCACAATATAATATAACTTAGAAGAGGTATGCCGTAATCTAAGCTATATCATATTTGAAAGGTAGGTGAATGACGATTCACCAATTTCCACCACGAAAACCGCAATATTTTAGTATTAGGTTTTTGAATGGTTCTTAGAAATTCCTAGATTCTTTGAGATTCAATGAACTTTTCAAAGGCATGTTTCAATCTCGAGTGTGCCCTCCAAGTTTTGTGACTGGGATACCGAGGATCACAAAACGAGGTGTGAAGTAACCATGCAAACCACTTGGTACCCTTAAAGTTTATCACTCAATCGATGTGCCGGTTAACCACACACGCTCCATCGATACTATAATAAACCCTAAGTCACCCTTTACCTACCCTGTTAAGTCCAAGTTAGTGTGCCGGTTAACCACACACGCTCCACCAACGACTTAATCAAAGTGTAAAGTGTAATTTCATGGAATAGCACCTTATTCACATTTTTCCTAAAGTAACTAAGATTGGGAATTTAATAAAACATTTAGTTACTTTATAATATTCATCATACTTTGAATGAGAATTAATAAGTCCTTGTCTTACCCGTTCGGCTAACGACCCTCCACCGATCAAGCAAGCGGTGGGTGAGAGTGGACACCCATTAAGTCACCATTTTATAGGCAACAACCTTATACCCACCTTATAGACCGGCTTCGTGAATGAGGCGTACTAGCGGTAAGACGACTTTGTTCTTATACACATATATATAATTATTAAATCATAATAATATAAGTATAAGGGTTGAATTTTAACTTTTAAAATTCTACGGGTTGGAACTAAAGTTTTAACTTAACTTTACTTGTTCCAAAACTTGAGGGCAAGTTTTGTAAACCTTCAAAACTTTTCATTTCTTGTAACTTATGAGTTTAATAGAGTAATAAAATGAGGACTTTTCATTTTTCCTAACTCTTGTGTTCTTTTAATGGTTTTTAATCCAAGAGACTTTTGGTTTTCCATAACTTGAGGACAAGTTATGGACTCCATTAAAACACATTATGATCATGAATTAATCTACCACATAGGTTACAAATAATTCCTATGATCATCTAAACATCATAAGAATCAAGAATATGAATATGAACACTTTCAAGAATCAAAATCACATTTAATCTTTGTAATTTTGATAACTAGTTGTTGTAAATGAGTTAGAAAAGACATTACACCTTCTAAAACAAGTTTTCAAGTACCAAAACATTTTAGGGTAATGATTCTAATCCATTTCCAGCAACTCAAGTCGAAATTCTGCACTCTGTCGACCCTACTCGCCGAGTGCATAAACCTACTCGCCGAGTAGGTTGAAGATACACATGAACTCGACGAGTCTTCCCCATGGACTCGCCGAGTCCATCAGTCAGACAGCAGAATTTTCGACTTTCTTCAACTTTTAAGCACAAATAACAAACAAACAAGCCTAGGCTCTGATACCACTGATGGGTTTTGAGCATTTTAACACTTCCTAAGTGTACATGCAACCCTAATAACCTTGGATCTATGTTTGTCTAATTATCATGCAAAGTTGAATTCCAAGGTTATATTCCTATCTAGCATACATGGGGAACAATTTAACTTGAATCATAGATAGAATAACTTACCTTGTTGTTGATTGTGTTCCTTGAAACCTTGTGAGCCTAGCACCCCAAGTGTGATGCCTCAAATGCTTCACACAACACCAAATGCTCTTGGAAAGACTCTTGAGATAACACACACTTCTCAAAATCGGCCAAGCCCTCTAGTTTCTTAGTGTTCAACTTGTGTAGCCAATTTTGTGGAGAATGGGACTCTTATATAGTGTTGGCACATCTAGGGTTACACCATGTAAACCCTAATGACTCTTCATTTCCATGACCCATGGGTTTGTAACTCCCATGGAGCATCCATGGAGCATCCTATGGGTAGAACCCAACTTGATAACCCATGGAGCCTTTTAGCCCACTATACAAGATATGGATGATTTACATAACCAACCCATATATTTAATTAGTTATCCTTTGATCACTTAATTAATTCCAAATTAATTCTTTGATCAACTAATTAAATAATATTATTAATATATTAGAACTTATAATATATTAATAATCTCCAAGTGTTATTTCTCTCATTTAGTCTATCCAATTGCATGGTGCCATGCAACCCAAATGGACCATGCCGGGTCGGGTCAAGTACAAGCCCGAAATAGTTATGGACTTAGACACCTTATCCAACAGATACATGTTATGTGGTAGTAGTGGAGGGGAGGAATAGTTCCCCAGCACCCGGTCGAGAGGACCGAAGGGGAGGCCAGCACCCAGATATGCTAGGCAATATCCGGTCGAGAGGACCGAAGGGGAGGCCAGCATCCAGATATGTTAGGCAATATCCGGTCGAGAGGGCCGAAGGGGTAGGTCGGGCACCCAGATATGTCTGACAATATATGTATGTTATGAGATTATATGGTATGTGGTACAGTGGGGGAACTCACTAAGCTTCGTGCTTACGGTTTTCAGTTTTGGTTTCAGGTACCTCCTCAGCTAGGGGAAAGGCGCCGCCGCGGTAGCAGCATGTCACTCACACACACTCTCTTGTTTCCGCAGTTACGAGTTTATTCTGGGATTGATACTCTGATATTTGATTGATCGAATGTTGTGGTTTTCAATTTGGTTTTCGATGTGAAATGGTTTAATCAAACAATGTTTTAACTATTAATGCTTTCATGTAATGTTTTATAACGAAATTTTTGGACGTGAAAATTGGGTCGTTACAAACGTCGGCTAGGGCGAGGGGTGACTTCTGGATGCCGGTGGTGGTAGAGAGGGTGGCGGAAGACAGTGGCACCTTCCATGTAATTTAGTAGGGACCATTGACGCAACAAAAATATACAATATGAACGTTCCGAGTTGAAAAATCAAGTTAGGGACTAAGCACGCAAATTACACGAAACCATAGGCACCTTCCATGTAATTTACTCTAAAAATTTCCCATTAAAGATTTTAGCTTTTATTTTAAATAAATATCTTGGAATCCAAAATAATTTTTTTAATTAAGTTTATACATTTAATAGCTAATAACTATTTTAGCAAAAAAAATCATAAATAAAAGTTATCTTTACGAAATATGTTTAAAAGGGTTCTATAAAATAAGTGTTTACGTTTTTACACGTTACATTAGACTAATCATATTATAAGTATGTCTGGCAAAAATAGATGAATCATTTATTATTTGTGTTGACTATTTTGAAAAAGTAAATGTAAAATTTTAAAACTGTAAAAATTAAAGAAAAACTAAAAGCTTTTAAACACTATTTGATATAGTTTAATATGGATTAAAAGTTTTTTTTTAATAAAAGTTTTCGATTCCTACTCACAAAAAAACTTTGGGATTATTTGGTAAATCATGTAGAATGGTTCAAACAACTTCATGGTTAACACAATGTAAGATTGCTTAACTTGACATATGCAATTTCTAAGCTTTTGATTCGTGTAGAAGTTATTTAAAGGCCAACATGTTAAAGGTTAAAAAAAATGTAAGATTGTTTAACTAGGAAAAGAGAGTTTCAAGGCTTTTAATTTGTGCAGAGGTCGTTTAGTGTAACACCCAACCAAATCAGGTATTTCCATTCTTGACTCAAGTATTAAATTATTGCAAAAATGGTCCTTACGTCGGGTGTACGTTGGGCGTAAGTCATTAAATAATGATGCATGTGTCTTTGAGTATGCACAGCGTACATAAGGAGTACGCAATGCGTACTCGACTAAAGTGCAAACCCTAAATCCGGGGTTTTGAGCCCTATTTAAACACCTTAACCTCCATAAACCATTTTCATTCTTAGCCTCCATCTCTCTAAATGACTCCCTTGAAACCCTAACCCCATATTTGTGCCTTGTGAGCTAAAAGTGTGTTTTTGGGTGCTTTTGAAGGAAGAAGAAGTTGGTAAGGTTGGTTGGAAAGCTTCTAGCATTGTAGATCTAGGATTTGCACCTCTTAAGTTGTAACATCCCAAAAATTCAACAAATTTAAATTTTTTCAAAACAACCCTTTTTCTAATAGAAGTGTTACAAACCCATTGTTTTCAAAACATTATTTAAAATCAGAGTCTCCCAAGATCAAATCAGTTGAAAACCAAGGATTTGTACGGTCACGCCTTCACCTTGACATGGTTCACTGAAGTACTTGAAACCATAAACCAAAAGTATAAGCACGAAGCTTAGTGAGTTTCCCCAAAATAGCACCACACAAATAAATAACACATACAAACAACCATGCTATAA
Source organism: Lactuca sativa (assembly GCF_002870075.4). NCBI lineage: Eukaryota > Viridiplantae > Streptophyta > Magnoliopsida > Asterales > Asteraceae > Lactuca > Lactuca sativa. The sequence goes on along the minus strand of NC_056623.2, from coordinate 71,517,732 downwards.
TACTCATTCCTGGCCCAATCAGCCTCGGGCTAGAATACCAAACATGTCTACAATAGGCCCGGTCATCCTCTAGATGGAATACCCTCGTATCATAAGCAATTTGGTCCAATCAACCATCGGGTTGGAATATCAAACATGTTGGGTCCAATCAACCATCGGGTTGGAATAACCCAGGCCTATTGATTGATGTACAAAACAGTCCAGTCTCGCCATATACCATACAATCATATTGGGCCGAATCAACCATCGAGTTGGAATACCCCATGCACAATCAACCATCGAGTTGGAATGCCAATATACAATGGGTTTAGCCATCCTCGGGTTGGAATAACCTCGGGCCCAATCAACCATCGGGTTGGAATGCCCCCGGTCTATTGGCTCACACACATAACAGTAAAACCTCAACCACAAACCAACATATAACCAGTCAACAAACAATCAAGCAGATGCCAGGATACCGATCTAACAAATCACTACATCACAATAACATATTGTCACATAACATGATATCTAATCCAATGAGTCGGCCTTGGTGCCATCGACCCGCAAGTACAATGAGGAAAACTTAACTCTCAATCTGATCCATAGTTGAAGAGGTCCCGACTCCAAATCTCAGCTCCAACCAACAGCTATCCATCCAAGTGACTAATCACAAACAAAATCCCAAAATACCTAAAGTACCCTTGAGGTCAAACTTGTTCAAAGTCCATAAGCCAACTGAGTCAACCTAACCGAGTCAACCCAGGGTACATACGCGGGGTGTACTTTTAAGGTATGTTGAGCATACATGCAGCCTTACAGTTGACCACCATCACGGTGGTTAACCTCGTACGCAGGGCATACTCTGAGTACGTGGTGCATACCTTCGCATGGCTTAAGCTCTTACGTCTAAACTTCATATCCATGGCTAAAATACCCTTAGGAGTCATAAAGTCTCCAACTTTATGACCTAGCATGTCCAATAAGTGCTTAACACAAGGTCTTATTCCATTAAGACCTTCCAAATGATGCATGAAGCAAAATTAACTATTTGGAACCCATTTTTATGACGTAAGACCCCTCCTACGGTCTGAAAGGATATCTCAAATGTCAAGAACATGCCATATTCAAGATCTAGCATTTTGGGACCAAAAAGCTCCATAAAGACATCCAAAACTAGATCTATATGCTAGAGGAATAAAGTTGCAAGCTTTTTACCTTATAATGGTTGCAAATGATGTAGAAATCCCAGATCCAAGTGCTCCACTTGTTGGGTCAAAATATGGTTTATACTTTGCTTTTCTGGGCAATTATATTTTTATGTAATATTTTATGAGCTTACAGTCTAGTTTACGGTCAGGTGGGGTTTACGGTCAGTGTTTACGGACGTAAACCCATTTACGGCCCATGTTCACCAAGCCCATATTCCCTAGTATATATATAGGTCTTAGGGTGAGGAGTAGAGATTGATGAACATATAGAGAGTGTACGGTAGAGAGAAGAACAAGTGTGTGTTGTGTGTGAATCTTGTAAGGGAACTTCATTCTAATCAATTCAAACAAGATTCAAATTATTCTTCTTATCCTTCTCTTCTATTTGATCTGACATCATCCGTTTGATTGAGATTCCGCACCATCAAACGGATCTGATTGATACACAGGCAAATTAGGGACTTACAATCGGTATCAGAGCTTGGTTGTATCAGTCAATTTTGTCAGATTTAGAGCATTATTTGATCTAATTTTCGAAAGATTTTTGCGTTTTTGGATAGATCTCTGAAAAATAAGGGGTGTTTGTTCTTCGTGTTTTTCATAAAAAAAAAGGTTTTTGATCGAGTTTTGGAGCTTCAAAGTCGAAAAATCGGTGTTTTTGGTCGAAACCTGCGAGGGTGTGGCGGAGTTTGCGACCGGCGGCTAGGGTTTCGGAGTTTGCGGCCCGAGGTTCACGGTCCGAGCTTGCGGCCTCGGAGTTTACGGCTTCGTTTTGCGGTCCTCGGTGGTTTACGGCTCGCATCGCATCGCCTCGCCTCGCCTCGTCCTCGCAAGCAGCTTCTCGCCTCGCATAAAAAATAAGACGCGCTTTGGAGGAGCCAAGAATCGAACCCACGACCTTTGATTCATCAACCCGGCGCTTTACCAACTCCACCAGCAACGACTTTGTTCCTTCCCTCCCAACTTTTATTCAAAAGCACTCCTTTGCGTTCCTAATTTCGCATTTTTTGCACTTTCAGCCCAAAATTCAGATTTTTTTTTTTAAATTCCTTTTCATCCAAAAAAAATCAAAAATCAAAAATCAAAAATCAAAAATCAAAAATCAAAGAAAAATCATAAAATTAAAAATCCAAAAATAGTGTTATTTCTATTTTGTTTTTGCTTTAAGTTTTCTTTTAGTTTTGTTTTGTCTTGAAAAGTGATTTCAGGTATAGATAAGACTCATGGAGTTTGTGTTGAAGATTTCTAAGCCAATGCTTCATCCGTGATCATCGAAGAATTCTCATTCGAAGGAGCAAGAAATGAAGATTATTCTTTCAACATTCAATCTTTCAACCCCAGAAGCAAGGTGAAGCTGAAATTGAAGATTATGTGACGGATTGCATTGAAGCCTCCTCGATCAATATGTTGCTTTCTATGAACCTGTTGAAGTGATCCAGAAGATTATTTCTCTCTGATGTTCTCTCTGAAGATTCTCAAGCTGAAATCGCTATCTTTCAAGAATCAGTACGTCAAGCCTCCTCACCCAATGTGCGTTCAATTCCAAATTATAAAGAAAAGCTCAATTGCTCAAGATGAAGTCATTCATTGAAGATTCATATGTTCATCCTGATGCTGTGAAGAAATTGAAGGTTAAAGTTGAAGCCAACCTCCCATTGAAGATTGACAAAAATAGCCAGCTACTTTTTAGGGGGAGCTTATTGGGCTAATTATGAAAATAAAGCTATAAACTAAGGGGGAGATTGTTGGGTCAAAATATGGTTTATACTTTGCTTTTCTGGGCAATTATATTGTTATGTAATATTTTATGAGCTTACAGTCTATTTTACAGGCAGGTGGGGTTTACGGTCAGTGTTTATAGTCGTAAACCCATTTACGGCCCATGTTCACCAAGCCCATATTCCTTAGTATATATATATATAGGTGTTAAGGAGAGGAGTAGAGATTGATGAACATATAGAGAGTGTACGGTAGAGAGAAGAACAAGTGTGTGTTGTGTATGAATCTTGTAAGGGAACTTCAGTCTAATCAATTCAAACAAGATTCATATTATTCTTTTTCTCCTTCTCTTCTATTTGATCTGACATCACTCGTTTGATTGGGATTCCTCACCATCAAACGGATCTGATTGATACACAGGCAAATTAGGGACTTACACCACTCCTTCAAGATGAGCTTGGCTTCCTTCCTTCCTTCTTCTAAGGCACCAAAAACACACTTCCAAGCTTGAAAAGGCTCCTCAAGGCGAAAATAGGGTCGCACAAATGTATGAGAGGGATGGAGGCAGATAAGGTGGATGAAATGAGGCCATAAGGGTGCTTAAATACGAGTCACATCCTAAAAAAGTAGGGTTTCCTTATCTAGCAAGTACGTCCAGCGTTCCCTAATATGCTCAGCATACACCACGTACACATGACGTACTCCAAGGCCAAAATTACAAAAATGCCATTAGGGCTCCTTGCAAACTTTCTTGAACTTAGGGACCACAATGCAATACATCTCAATATAAGGATCAACAAGGTAAGTACTTCAAAACTAGATGTTATAATTCCTAAGTGTACATGCAACCCTAATAACCTTGGATCTATGTTTGTCTAATTATCATGCAAAGTTGAATTTCCAAGGTTATCTTCCTATCTAGCATACATGGGGAACAATTTTAACTTGAATGAAAGATAGAATAACTTACCTTGTTGTTGCTTATGTTCCTTGAAACCTTATGAGCCTAGCACCCCAAGTGTGATGCCTCAAATGCTTCACACAACACCAAATGCTCTTGGAAAAACTTTTGAGAAAATACACACTTCTTAAAATCGGCCAAGCCCTCTTATTTCTTATGTGTAACCAATTTTGTGGAGAATGGGACTCTTATATAGTGTTGACACATCTAGGGTTACACCATGTAAACCCTAATGTGTCATGACTCTTCATTTCCATGACCCATGGGTTTGTAACTCCCATGGAGCATCCATGGAGCATCCTATGGGTGGAACCCAACTTGATAATCCATGGAGCCTCTTAGCCCACTATACAAGATATGAATGATTTACATAATCAACCCATATATTTAATTAGTTATCCTTTGATCACTTAATTAATTCTAAATTAATTCTTGATCAAACTAATCAAATAATATTATTAATATATTAGAACTTATAATATATTAATAATCTCCAAGTGTTATTACTCTCATTTAGTCTATCCAATTGCATGGTGCCATGCAACCCAAATGGACCATGCCGGGTCGGGTCAAGTACTAACCCGAAATAGTTATGGACTTAGACACCTTATCCAACAGTCTCCCACTTGGATAAGTCTAATAACTATAACTCCAGTACTTCAGAAACCGACCGGCAATCGTAGCTCTTTCAAGGTCTCTCGGAACTGAGAAGATGATGGTACGCCATTTAAGATAAGGGATCATATAATCCTCCGTTCTAGATATCAGCCAGACAAATACATGGAACAATGTCTTACTTATTGTCCAGCAGTTTGTTTCTCGATTTCCGATTTGTTTGACAGAGAACTTAATTGAACACATCAACTTAGTTCTGACCGGGCCCGGTACATAGGTCAAAACAAAATCATCGAGGGGCTCATATATCAGCATCTAATCCAAGAAGGAACAGATAAACTTCGACTCATATGTTTGTTCTACCACTCATTGAATTACACACAAAAGCACGTTTTATAACATCGAGTTACCAATGCGTTTTCGTATAATCAATGCATAACCAACTTGTAAGTAACAAATCATATCTCTAGGTTTGAAGACTTATATGATATTACCGTCTCACGATCACTCGAGATAGAATTCCATGAAGTGATTCCAGTGAGCGTGGGTTGAGTCCAATGCTCAGAACTTATGAGCACTCATGATTGTTGTAGCCTTGTCCAACACCTTAGACCTCTGCAACCAATCATGACAGTCTTGATTCATACCTACTTCCGACATATGACCGACTGTGGAGGTTTGAATAATATGTTATACCAAACAAAATTATTCTGGAAGTCAAAACATGCAAAAGAAATATAGTAAACGATCGACAAGAGATAGCAACACTTTACTCATAAATAAAACACCTTTTATTCATCATCTAATGTCAATTACACTTTACAAATTTCTGGGTTATCTAACTACTAAATCTAATATCATCCTTCAGCCCTATGCTCCGAGCATGCTGGAGAAGCTTAACCCGAGTCAGTCCCTTCGTGAGGGGATCTGCTGGGTTCTCATCCGATGATACCCTCTTTGCCATGAGGAGTCCTTCTTCTATTCGATGTCTGATAAAATGGTATTTTCTGTCGATGTGTTTGGATCTCCCGTGATCCCTTGGTTCCTTGGCTAAGGCAACAGCACTTTCACTATCACAAAAAATTTCCATTGGCTCTTTAATAGCCGGTACAACTCCAAGGTCTCCAATGAAGTTCTTCAACCATATCGCCTCCTTTGCCGCCTCGCTAGCTGCAATATACTTTGATTCACAAGTTGAATCAGCCACTGTCTCTTGCTTGGAACTCTTCCAAGAAATTGCTCCTCCATTTAGGGTAAAGACCCAACCCGACTGAGAGCGGAAATTATCCCTATCAGTCTGAAAGCTAGCATCATTATACCCTACAACTCTCAAGTCATCACTCCCACCGATGGTAAGGACCCAGTCCTTAGTCCTCCGTAGGTACTTGAGGATATTGTTTACCGCAGTCCAGTGTGCCTTGCTAGGGTTCGCCTGATACCTGCTAACCATGCTCGGGGCAAAGGCTACATCAGGTCGAGTACACGTCATAGCATACATGATCGATCCTACAGCCGATGCATAAGGTATTCGACTCATTTCTGCTATCTCAGCCTCAGTGCTAGGGCTTTGTGTCTTACTCAATCTGGTGTTACTCTGGATGGGTAACTCTCCTTTCTTGGAGTCCTGCATGCTGAATCGCTTCAGCACCTTATCCAAGTAGGTACTCTGACTAAGTCCAATTAGTCTTTTACTCCGATATCTCAAGATCCTTATCCCTAGAATATAGGTAGCTTCTCCTAGGTCCTTCATAGAGAAACACTTCCCAAGCCAGGACTTAACTTCCTGCAGAGTTGGGATGTCATTTCCTATGAGTAGTATGTCATCCACATACAATACCAAAAAGCTAACTATACTCCCACTAGCCTTGACATACACGCAAGACTCATCTTCACTCCTAGAAAAGCCAAATTCCTTGACTTTTTCATCAAAGCAAAGATTCCATCTGCGAGGTGCTTGCTTCAATCCATAAATGGATTTCTCAAGCTTACACACTCTATTAGGGTACTCGTTGCTGACCAAACCCTCTGGCTGACTCATGTAAACATCTTCAGCCAAATTTCCATTAAGGAAAGCGGTTTTGACATCCATTTGCCATATTTCATAGTCATGAAATGCAGCTATGGATAACAGAACCCGAATAGACTTAATTTTGGCTACTGGAGAAAAGGTCTCATCATAGTCCACTCCAGGAATTTGAGAGAAGCCCTTTGCAACCAGTCTAGCCTTATAAGTGTGTACTTTACCATCCATGTCGGTCTTCTTCTTGAAGACCCATTTACACCCTACTGTCTTACGACCTGGTACATTCTCAACCAAGTTCCAAACTTGATTGTCATACATGGACTGTATTTCGCTGTCCATTGCCTCTTTCCACTTGGCTGACTTAGGGCCTGTCATGGCTTCCACGTAACTGCTAGGTTCATCCAGACCTATCAGTGTCTCATCACTGATAAGTGTATCCCCTTATGAAATAATATGGAATCCATAGTAATGCTCAGGAGCATTCCTAACCCTTGTGGACCGCCTCAGAGGTACAGACTTGTCAATTGGCTCAACAGGAGTTTCCTCCTCAAGTTGAGTGCTAGGGTTTGAAGTTCCTTCACCGCTTGACTCTTGAATTTCTTCAAGATCAACTTGCCTCCCACTGTTTCCTTGGCTTATGAACTCTCTCTATTTAAAGAAAGCCCTCCTAACTACAAAGACCACATTTTCACTAGGTCTGTAGAAGAGGTAACCAAAGGATTGTTGTGGGTAGCCGATGAAAATACACCTCTCGCTTCGGGGTTCGAGCTTATCATGAGTCTCGCGTCTCACGAAAGCCTCGCATCCCCAAATCTTGGTGTGGTCTAGTTTAGGTACTTTACCAGTCCACATCTCGTGAGGAGTTTTGGCAACTTTCTTTGTAGGGACTAGATTAAGGATATGGGCGGCAGTCTCTAAGGCATACCCCCAGAATGAGATTGGTAGTGAGGCTCGACTCATCATGGAACGAACCATATCCAACAAGGTTCGATTACGCCTCTCAGCTACACCATTCAACTGTGGTGTCCTGGGAGGTGTCAATTGTGAGACTATCCCACATTCCCTTAGATAGTCAAGGAACTCTGAACTAAGATACTCACCACCACGATCGGATCGAAGCATCTTAATGTTCCTGCCCAATTGATTCTCGACTTCCTGTTTAAATTCCTTAAACCTTTCGAAAGTCTCTGACTTATGCTTGATCAAGTAGACATATCCATATCTACTGTAATCATCAGTAAAAGTCAAATAATAACGATTAGCATCCCTTGTGGCATGTTTGAATGATCCACACACATCCGTGTGTACAAGGTCCAACAAACCTTCACCCCTCTCACACAAGCCTGTGAAGGGTGACTTTGTCATTTTTCCAAGTAAGCATGATTCGCAACTATCATCTGACTCTAGGTCAAATGACTCCAAGACTCCATCCTTTTGGAGTTGGCCTATGCGTTTCTTGCTTATATGTCCAAGACGACAATGCCATAATGATGCTTTATCCAAGTTATTATTAATAGAATCAATACACAAAACATTATTTCCTAAGTTATCAATAACAGATACAGCTTCATACACACCATCACAAGGTAATGCTTTAAAATAAAGAACATTATTAAAGAAAGCATTAATCGAACCAACTTCATTATCAAATGAAAAGGTAAACCCTTGTTTGTACAAAGCATGAAAGGAAATAATATTTCTTGCCATTCCTGGCGAATAACAACATTTATTCAAATCTAAACTAAACCTACTACTTAGCGATAAAGTATAAACTCCAATCTTGGTAACATGTAAAGCTTTCCTATTCCCCATGATCTAGTTTATTCTTCCTTGCTCCACATTCTCACTTTTTCTTAGTCCCTGCAAGTCACAACAAATATGAATACCATAACCGGTATCAAGGACCCAAGATTTAGAATGGGGTGAGTTATTAGAAATGATAGTGTAAATACCTGCATGGTTGGGTTTAACTTTCCCATCCTTCACATCTTGCTGGTATTTTGGGCAGTTCTGCTTCCAATGTGATTTTTCATGGCAATAGAAGCATTCAGCCTCTTTTGGGTCAGAAGAAGGAGTGATGGAACCTTTCTTGGTTCCACTTGAAGAAGAGCCATCAAGGGTCCGAGCCTTGGTACCCTTCGAAGAGCTCTTTCTTTTCTTCCCTCGACTTTTCCCGATTGCCAAAACCGGAGTAGAGTTTGGAGTAGGAGTGTTAACAACCGACTTCCCCTTAAGACCTGTTTCTGCGGTCTTGAGAAGTCCCTGAAGTTTGCTGAGTGTGACCTCTTCCTTATTCATGTGATATGTCATGCGGAATTGATCATAGCACGATGGTAAGGAGTGCAAAATGATATCTATTGCAAGCTCCTCAGGGAAGTTCACATTAAGCTTCAGCAAACGATCCACATACCTTTGCATTTTCTGCATGTGGCTCGTGACGGATTCCCCGTCCTTCATCATGGCTGTTATCATGGAGCAGATGATTCATACCTCTCTTGTCGTGCACTTTGATGGTATCTTTCCATCAAATCCTGGTGCATTTCATAAGGGTAGAAATCCTCATAAGACTTTTGGAGTTCCGCTGTCATCATGGCCATCATGATGCATGCCACTTTCGTAGCATCCCTTTCATGTGCCTGAAAGTCAGCGATCTCCTGAGGAGTTGCAGTGGTCTCATCAATCTCCTTAAGCTCCTTATCAAGGACATATTCTTTGTCCTCGTAGCGGGTAATCATCCTGATGTTTCTGATCCACTCATTGAAGTTGGATCCATCAAAAGTGACTTTCCCACACAAGTTCATAAGGGTAAAGGAGCTATTAGGGTTAGAGCCAGAAGCAGCATTGTTTGAAGACATCTGAAAAAAATAGACAAGATTAGTTTAGGTATTAGGAGAGTCCATAATAAAACACCCAAATGTAATATTAAGGCTAGGATCCAATCACAATATATTATAACTTGGAAGAGGTATGCCGTAATCCAAGCTATAACATATTTGAAAGGTAGGTGAATGACGATTCACCAATTTCCACCACAAAAACCAAAATATTAAATATTAGGTTTTTGATTGGTTCTTAGAAATTCCTAGATTCTTTGAGATTCAATGAACTTTTTCAAAGGCATGTTTCAATCTCGAGTGTGCCCTCCAAGTTTTGTGACTGGGATACCGAGGATCACAAAACGAGGTGTGAAGTAACCATGCAAATCACTTGGTGCCCTTAAAGTTTATCACTCAATCGATGTGCCGGTAAACCACACACGCTCCACCGATACTATAATAAACCTTAAGTCACCCTTTACCTACCTTGTTAAGTCCAAGTTAGTGTGCCGGTTAACCACACACGCTCCACCAACGACTTAAACAAAGTGTAAAGTGTAATTTCATGGATTAGCACCTTATTCACATTTTTCCTAAAGTAACGAAGATTGGGAATTTAATAAAACATTTAGTTACTTTATAATATTCATCATACTTTTAATGAGAATTTATAAGTCCTTGTCTTACCCGTTCGGCTAACGACCCTCCACCGGTCAAGCAAGCGGTGGGTGAGAATGGACACCCATTAAGTTGCCATTTTATAGGCAACAACCTTATACCCACCTTATAGACCGGTTTCGTGAATGAGGCGTACTAGCGGTAAGACGACTTAGTTCTTATACATATATATATATATATATATATATATATATATATATATATATATATATATATATATATATATATATATATATATATATATAATTATTAAATCATAATAATATAAGTATAAGGGTTGAATTTTAACTTTTAAAATTCTAAGGGTTGGAACTAAAGTTTTAACTTGACTTTACTTGTTCCAAAACTTGAGGGCAAGTTTTGTAAACTTTCAAAACTTTTCATTTCTTGTAGCTTATGAGTTTAATAGAGTAATAAAATGAAAACTCTTCATTTTTCTAACTCTTGTGTTCTTTTAATGGTTTTTAACTCAAGTGACTTTTGGTTTTCCATAACTTGAGGACAAGAATTAAACTACCACATAGGTTACAAATAATTCCTATGATCATCTAAACATCATAAGATCAAGAACATGAACATAAGCACTTTCATGAATCAAAACTACACTTAAAACTTTGTAATTTTGATAACTAGTTGTTGTAAATGAATTAGCAAGACATTACACCATCTAAAACAAGTTTTCAAGTACCAAAACAGTTTAGGGTAATGTTTCTAATCCATTTCCAGCAACTAAAGTCGAAAATCTGCACTCTGTCGACCCTACTCGCCGAGTGCATTAACCTACTCGACGAGTAGGTTGAAGATACAAGTGAACTCGACGAGTCCCCCCATGGACTCGACGAGTCCAGCAGTCAGACAGCAAGTTTTTCGACTTTCTTCAACTTTTTAGCACAAATAACAAACAAACAAGCCTAGGCTCTGATACCACTGATGGGTTTTGAGCATTCTAACACTTCCTAAGTGTACATGAAACCCTAATAACCTTGGATCTATGTTTGTCTAATTATCATGCAAAGTTGAATTTCCAAGGTTATATTCCTATCTAGCATACATGGGGAACAATTTTAACTTGAATGAAAGATAGAATAACTTACCTTGTTGTTGCTTATGTTCCTTGAAACCTTGTGAGCCTAGCACCCCAAGTGTGATGCCTCAAATGCTTCACACAACACCAAATGCTCTTGGAAAAACTTTTGAGAAAATACACACTTCTTAAAATCGGCCAAGCCCTCTTATTTCTTATGTGTAACCGATTTTGTGGAGAATGGGACTCTTATATAGTGTTGACACATCTAGGGTTACACCATGTAAACCCTAATGTGTCATGACTCTTCATTTCCATGACCCATGGGTTTGTAACTCCCATGGAGCATCCTATGGGTGGAACCCAACTTGATAATCCATGGAGCCTCTTAGCCCACTATACAAGATATGAATGATTTACATAATCAACCCATATATTTAATTAGTTATCCTTTGATCACTTAATTAATTCTAAATTAATTCTTGATCAAACTAATCAAATAATATTATTAATATATTAGAACTTATAATATATTAATAATCTCCAAGTGTTATTACTCTCATTTAGTCTATCCAATTGCATGGTGCCATGCAACCCAAATGGACCATGTCGGGTCGGGTCAAGTACTAACCCAAAATAGTTATGGACTTAGACACCTTATCCAACAAACCTATGCAGAGAGGCACAAACAATCCCAGGAAAATCCATAACCTCCTGGCTAAGACCAAATGTCTGGAGAGAGATCCACAAAAGTCGGGAACTCTCTCAAGGTTACAACACTTAATCAACTCTATCAATATGCCTCCCAAGCCCGGGAACCCATAATCCACGACTGACATTTACCCATCATTAAATCTGCCCTTTTCCTGAGAGTATGATCACTACCAACCATGCAAGAAAAGAACCCAACACATAAATCATGAAATTTTCCACTAATCCCCAAATCCATAAGATACCCCAAGAGCATTTAATTAACCTGTAACTCCCTGACACGCCATTCCAACCATTGCTCCTACGAGAAAGGATGAGAATTCCAAGAACTCCATATTTACCTCTAATCCTTAACAACCCGGGTGTACACCCATCTGGCAACACACACCCGATACATCAATGAAGAAATTTTGATTTGAGACTTCATAACCGATTCCTAACCTTGATGATCAACCCCTAAAACAGCTTGCGAACAAACGGGAGTTATAATGCAACCATTTCGTACAGACTTTCCGATATACGAATCATACTCCAAACAACCTTTAACTGTACCCTTTATCCAAACCAGCTAATTTGTGTGCCTCCCGACTTCCATCAATACACCAATATTGAAAGTGCCATAATAATAAGAAACGAATCAATCATGATCACTAGGCCTACAACCTATTTCTGGAATACCCTTACAAGGTCCTCAGCATATGCCTGGATTGCCACTGAGCCCATAGCATGAGTCTGGAATGTCCTACCCGTCCCTAAGCCCATGTTTAGAATGCTCCCACTATTACAATGATCTTGTCGACGTTACATCTTTCACATGTAAACTTGCGACCCACACCACGGGTCTAAAGATTCTCAATCTCATTCTACTGCCTTACAGGGAGCTAAAAAAACACCCCTCTCAAAGCTAACCGCACAACAAATTCATAACTATACCACACCCAATTCCTTTCATAGAACTAGTTGCTACCAAAGCAGAGCCCGACAAAATCATGGTCGCACATGACCTGGGAATAGGATAACGATTTCACCCTTGATCCAATTCAAAGGCTACCACCCAAAAGAACCATACGCATAATTCGAACCAAGCCCCAATGCTATCTTGTCCAGCCCACATACACACATTGAATTATTACAATACACACCCTTAGGGAACCCATAACCTCATCCAAAAGAGTAGAAATACCATAGTTCTATCAAACCACGAGCCTCAATCAATAATATAAGACATCCTCATTATCGATCGAAACAAGATCCCATACTTGATTGAGACTGAACTGATCCCGCCAATATGTAACCGACACGAGGAGACTTCTAAAGTGATCCTGATGCCACCTAACCCAGGCCTGTTATACCCAGAGACCCAAGGAACATAAGACATGCAAAACTTGATGATAAGTTGACACATCCATAGAACTTCAACTACCACAACTCAAAACCTTCAAAGAACCTTTGTTGAATGACAAACGATGCGACCAATAATCGAGGATGCAAAATATAATGAACCAAAACCCTCGCAGAGCTGAACATACCAAATTCTGAAATTGATTCCCTAATCGATCTCTGCCCAAGGTAGACTATAATTAGAAATCCATACCACCAGCTGACAATTTCCCTCCGCTACTGATTCTCAACCTATGCAATCCTAGCGGCTCCTTATCTATTCATTGGCACCCCCAAAAGGAAACAATAGTTACAACGAGCTCCTTGCTTACCCCCTTCTTACTGATTTACAACCCATGTTTCTCATGAACCCATGCATACAATTACCATTTACTAAATACCCCTTCCTTGGCCAAACCCTGAACCGAGATCCTACATACTCGCACCATAGATCCCTAAAAACCATTCCTCAATACCACGAATCCAAACAGATCAATGATACACCAAGTAGAATACCCAGTTATCTCTCACTTAGGGTTCAAAGTACCACACATCGGTGTTGAAACCAAACCATAACTCAAACCGGCTCAACCACGTATAACCATCCCTAACCTTGGAATGCATAACACACGTAGGATGATCTTCCAAATAAGGATGAAACAAATCCTAAGAGAATCCTGAATTTCAGCTGAATACCTCTGAAAATTTCCAATTATGACGACTTTAACATTAAGGATTCCTTGCAAGAGCATAAGCCAAAACATACCCTCCTAGCCTGAAATCCTAACTGCCAATCCGGTACTTGACCTGCTAAAACCCAAGAACATGGACCTTTAATCACATCACAAAGAATCCATAATACATCAATCCACATGCGTACTCATGCGCTGACATACTGTCACCAAACCCCACAACCAACAGACCCCAAGTTGGGCTTATATCCCAACTTTGAAGGTCACAAGCCTGCTCACACCTTCCCCGAACTCAGAAAACTAAAAGGGGAAAATCCCCACCATAGGTAGCGACAGACCAAACCATCAATCATCCATTCTACTCCCAACTGCAATTCCCAATCCGATCATAACGATTGTTTCATTCTTGAGTCTCGCGAATCGAATGCACGGCCTCAAGCCAACACCCTCGAGGCCTCAAAACCAACAAGCTCATATAGGTCTGCACCAATCAATCCAAACTGATTGTGCCACTGAAAACGAAAAATTACTAGACCCATCCTCATGCCCGAGCAACCATAACAAAAGATCAACAGATACGGAGCTACTATCGCGAATCATGGTAATATGTAAACGCATCAGTAACCCGATGTTATTAAACGTATTGTTGTGCGTGATTTTGATGAGTAAATAGTGCAAACCCATAAATCAAAGTTTATTCGTTCCTTTTTCCCTAATAGGAAAAGAGATATCTTTGGGCCCCTCGATGATTTGATGATAACATCTAAAGTGCTTGGCAAGCCTGGATTGAATTGATGTGTTTAATTGGTAGTCAGATTTCAGTCATCATAAATCAGAAATCAGGAAACAAAACTTGGACAATGAGATTGATTATAATCCATGTCTCATGTCTGTACGTTATCTTGTAGAATGGAGGAATATTTGATCACTTATCTTAGGAAACGTAACTGACTGGGTCAGAGTTCGACGGCGGCTTTTGAGAGCTACAATTTGTTGATCAGTTTGGAAGTTATATTGGTAGTTATAGTTATTAGACTTATCCAAGTGGGAGACTGTTGGATTATGTGTTTAAGCTCATAGCTATAATTGGTATATACTTAAATTGATAGTAGCACAGTCCTTATAGGTTGCCCTCAAGACTAGCAACTAGACAATATGATATTGGAGAGAGAGTTGATTTATTATTTGATTAATAAATTGAAATAAATAATTTTTTAATATATTATAAAAATAATATATTAATTAGAAATAGTAATATTTAAACTGAATTTAATTTTGGGATTAAATAAATTAATTAAAAGTGCAGGGACTAGAGTGAAATTGTTCAATAGTTGAGGAAGAGACATTCAAGAACCCTCCATATTGGTTGGACGGTTTCTTGAAGCCTAAGGGCTTCTAGAATTGTCCTAGGCGGAAAAACAGGAAAGTGGATAATTACCTGGTTTAAGATAATATTGGAATGGGGCTTATCTAGGGTTTCCTGACTACACTATAAATAGGACATAACCCTATGATTTTCGGCTAATTCATTCTTTAGAAGACCTAGCCGAAAATTTGAGCCTCTCTCCTCCTTCTCAATCATCTTCCATTGCTAGTGTTGGGTGTGAACCATTAGAGGCGCGACATTTGTGGCGCTTGCTCTCAAGGCTT
Organism: Lactuca sativa; assembly: GCF_002870075.4. Classification (NCBI taxonomy): domain Eukaryota; kingdom Viridiplantae; phylum Streptophyta; class Magnoliopsida; order Asterales; family Asteraceae; genus Lactuca; species Lactuca sativa. The sequence continues at coordinate 71,502,273 of NC_056623.2, read as the reverse complement.
CAACAACACAAAGATTTACATTGTTATTACTATATAACAATAAAGGTATGATTCTTCTAACCCTAATTATTTCAAGTATAAAATATGCTAGTGTTCTAAGGTTTCTATTTTTGTTGTCAAATTGTATGTTCAATTAGAGAAAACATAGATCAATTTTTAGGGTTGCATGCACACAAAGGATTTATATGTTTTGCATAATTTCAATCAGATTTGACCTTCTTTGTTTGTGTTTTAGTGTGTGTTAGTGAGCTTTGAGGAAGAAGAGTGTTGAAGATGGAGCTTTAATCAAAAGAGAGTTTGTAGATCCAGATTCTACTCATCATTTCCAGCTTCATTGAGGTATAAAGCTTGGAGCTTGCTCATTGTATTCTTAGATCTAGTATTATGAAGTTTTGGTCACTTTTGGTCCCATAAAAGATATCTTGTGGGAATTCTTCCACTCCAGAAGTTAGGAGTTGCTTATCTTGATGTTTCTCAGGTCCCTAGTTCATAAAGTTAGCATCTTGATGGTTGTGGATCAACCATGCATGTGTTTGTGTCCATTTGGTGAAAGTAGAATGATAAATCTTGGGTTTAAGTTCTTTTAGCCATACAAAGGCTCCAAGTTAGTGACTTTATGAATTAAGACGTCCCACAAGGCTTGGATCTAAAGTTTGGACGTTTGGTTGCAAGCATTAAGTGCTAAAAGGGATAAATGCTTAATGGTCGTGTATGCAAGCGTACACAAGGATACACGTTCGAGTCCCCGGTCAGTTTTGTTGCCTAGTACATCGGGCGTACGTCTGGTACGCGCAACGTACCAGGCCTAGTCTTGGGCTTTGCGGTTTGGGCCATATTTGGCCTATTAGGGTTTTGGGCCTTGTTGGGTCACTAGCCTTTCTGACTTTAGACCGTCGTTAGGCTTTAGGCCTTCTTGAATTTAGGCCCATGTTGGGCTTTAGGTAACCTTTAGGAAATTGGGCCACTATTAGGCTTTTAGTCCCATTGAGTTAGGCCTCGGATATTGGGCCAAGTGCGGAAAGGGTAAAATGGTCTTTTACCATTGGTGTTAGACCAATGAACTAGATTCTTGGTTATGGATTCTGACTTGATTATTAATTGGGGTTTTATGTGGTTAATTAGTGCGGGGATTCTCCGATTCAGCGCCCGAGCATCTATTGACTGACAGCAAACTGAGGTGAGTTTGCTCACTATACTGTAGGACACTAGGATATGTTATGTGTTTGTAGTCTTTGTGACTCTTGTTGTATGTGTTATATGCCTACGTGCCTATTTGTTATATGTATGTGGGATGAAATAGACCCGTGTGTGAAATAGGCTCGATATAGCCTTGTGCTGACATATGAGTTGAAATAGAGCCGATACGGCTTGGGCCAACGCATGAGTTGAAATAGACTCGGGGGTGAAATAGACCCGACACAGCCTTGAGTTGGTGTATATGTATGGTATATGGTATTTTGGGGAACTCACTAAGCTTCATGCTTACGGTTTTCATTTTATGTTTTAGGTACTTCCGGATCGAAGTGGAAGAGCTCGGGGTGATCACATCACACACACCATGATTTTGCAATTATTTGACTCTGATGCGTTTTGGATGATTATGAATACGTTATGATTTCCATTGGGTTTTTATTAAACACGTTTGGTTGATGTTTTAATTAATATGAAAATGAAAATTTTTGGTTTGAATTTTAGGACATTACATCATGAGCAACATTTTCAGACGTTCTTGTGTGCTTAGCATCATAAAAATGCAATCTTGATTCATTCCTTTCACCCATGCAAGAGAAATGAAGCTTGGGGTTATTTAATAAGCTATGGTTTTAGTTTTGGGCACCTTTTAGCCATGCAAAGTCCTAAAGTTGGAAACTTTATGATTTAGGATGATATTTGGGATTAGATCTGAGTTTTGGTCATAAGGTCTTAAGGGAATAAGTGCTTAATGAAGAGGTTGGACTTGGCTTAAGTACGTAGAGCATACCAAAGTTGTACACAATGCTTACATAGTTAAAGTCCCGTAATCTGTGAAGGAACTCTCTACGTCATGCGTAGTGATGGAGTACGTAGGGCGCACTCAGTCTGATGTAGGACTTTGACTTTTGACCATTGACCATTGACTTTGACCAAGTTCAACTTTAGGTCATTTTGGGTAATTTGAATAGCAGATTGAGATTGTGTCCATGTTTATTGTATAGGTGACCTATAGATCAGTATTTGGAGCAGTGATCTGTTCAACTATCTTTCAAACTGTGATTTAGGTTTTTCTCACTATACTTGTGGGTTGAAAGCACCAATTTCGGCCCACTAGGTTATGTATTTTGGTATATATGATGATGTTATGCTAGTTATATGATAGATTAGTATATTTGTATGATTACATGTACTTGCTGGCTATGTGTTTATTTTTATATGTTGCATTTGTCGACATATTGTGGTTAGGTTAAGGCGGTCATGCTTTGTGCTGAAGGCTAAGATACCCGAGGCAGTTTTGATGGGTTGTAGGCCCTGCGAGGCGGTCCAATCAGGCCGAAGGCCTGGAGAGCAGTCCAGATAGGTTGTAAGTCATGCGAGGTGATCCGGTCAGGCTGAAGGCTCGTATATGCATGTTATTTGTTTGGTTGTGTGTGATACTTTGAGGAAACTCATTAAGCTATGGTTTACAATTTGATTATATGGTTTCAGGTACTTCAGATGACATGGGCAAGACGAAGGCTTGATCGTGCACATCATCCTGAATTTGTATGTGTTTTATGATTTTTGAATACTCTGATTTATGATTGCAATTTTTGGAAACTTGTTTTGTAAAACTTATGGATTTGAAATGATTTTAAAAATGAAAATTTTGTCTTAATTTTTAGGATGTTACATTTAGAGGCCATACCAAACATGTTGAATAATGTTATAGACCAATTCCGAGGTTGTCAAATAGGCAAACAGTATTAAATTCAAGTTTTTTTTTTTTTTTTTTTTTTTTTTTTTTTTTTTTTTTTTTTAATAAGCTAAAGAAACTTGCTCCCAAACACGCCCTATGTGTTCTATTAGTTTATATTTATATACTATACCGATGAGCATGGTTCTTAGGAAGAGTGATCCATCTAGTTCGTTTGACCACTTTGACCTTCCTTTCGCCTTTTTCCCTTTGCCCATACACACTTTATGTAGTTTTACCAATGGCCACAATACTTTTATCATCTATCCCTTTTCGTCCTTTTGAATTTTATGGAACATTGAAGTTATTGTGCATTAGACATTAGCCACAAACCTTTTAATATTTGTGATATTCAGTCCCTTTGACTACTTTGACCTTCCTTTTGCCCCCTTTTCCCTTTGCCCACAGACTTTATGTAGTTTTGAAAATGGCCACAATACTTTTATAATCTATCCCTATTCGTCCTTTTAAATATTATGCAGCAATTTTTACTAATCCACTATTAGGTCTTTCTTCCTTTTTGTTCTTCTATTTTTGTTACCGACTGTTCCGTCAACGCGGGACATCAGATTTAAATTACAACAAATATAGCTGGAAACGAGTCAACCACACACTAAAGGGCAAAGTGGTAATTTCCTTATGTACTACTTATTTATAAAACAAAACCAGTTGAATCTTGAATATTACATTTGACACCATTAAGAACACATTAATTCGCAATTTTGTTTCAAGATTCCTTTCAATCCAAATTATGGTTGCATAACTTACTCTACATAATTCTTGAATCTTCAATAATCTTGTGATGCACAAGATTATTGATAAGATGCACAAATTTATGCATGATATGCATCCCATTAATTATAATAAAACTTTTTAACATTAACATATAATAGTTCCACAAGTTTTATTACCCCGAAAAAAAAAAAAAAAAAAAACTCTCATAATCCAATTCCAATCATACTGCTGCAAAGTATTCCTTGCTGAGTTTAGGATCTGGCTTCATTGACTTCTCCCCTGGCTTCCATCCAGCTGGGCATACTTCATCTGGGTTCTCTTGTACAAATTGCAATGCCTACAGTACAAACACACATGCATCTCAATTCTCAAACACCATGAACATCTAAAGAAAATGTCTATGAAGACTAAAGAGAAGAATCTTGAAAACCCAAATGGTACCTGAAGTGTTCTCAATGTTTCATCTACACTTCTCCCAATTGCAAGATTGTTGATTGTGGAATGCTGAATAACACCTTCTTTATCAATTATGAAAAGCCCTCTCAATGCGATTCCCTGAAATGTAAAGATCAAGAATTGATATAAGTTTTGTAAAGTGTTTACAATTTAGGTTAAAGAAATTAGTGTACCTGATCTTCGATCAGAACATTGAAAGCTTTTGAAATTGATTTGGTGACATCAGAAACCAATGGATAGTTCAAATCACCAAGGCCTCCGGATTTTCTATCTGTTTGAACCCATGCAAGATGGGAGAACTAGGAAAATGAACAGAATATAGTCATCATTTTAGCATTAAGATATATGAATTAACAACAAAAGCATCATGAAATAATTTGCGAATGGAATGTATATTGTATACCACACTGTCGACAGAAACACCCAAAATTTCAGTGTTTATCTTGTCAAATTCGGCATGGCGATCACTGAAAGCAGTGATTTCTGCATATATCAGAAACATAATGAGGCGAAATGAGAATTTGTTTACCAAAAAAAGTAAACAGATTAAGTGAAGAGATGATGGAATCACCAGTTGGGCAAACAAAAGTGAAGTCGAGAGGGTAGAAGAAGAGAATCACGTATTTCTTCCCAATGTAGTCAGAGAGCTTAACCTGTAATCGCAAATTTCATAGAGTTAAAAGAAGTTCATGATTATTTCAAGGTGCTATTATCAAAAAATATGAAGGTCATGACGAATCAATTTGATTACCTTGATGAACTCTTGATCAAAAACAGCTTCTGCTTCGAAGTCTGGTGCGACATTTCCAACTAGTGGTAGTCCCTACATACATAAATAAAGTCGAGATGAGAGATATATTTCACAAATCAATCTCACTGAGATAGGACATTTTCAGACTCAAATCAGCGATGTGTAAAATCGAATATCAAACAGAAGCTGAATTCAATTACTCTTCTCTAAAGTAACGACTTCTAAGGAACAGATTTCAGTCAACGAAGCAAAAACAAAGCGATGGGGAAACAAATAACTTACCGCTTTGACAACGAATCCACTGTGACGGGTGGTAGAAGCGCGAGCGGGGAGGTTGGAGCGGAGGGACTTGGATCGGAAGTTGATGGAGGAAGAGTTGGAAAAACTTAGGGTTTGAGAAAGATTGGATGATGATTTGGGGGAAATGTAAGAGGAGTTTCTAGGGTTTGTAGAAGAAAGAAGAGCAGCTGAAGCAGATGAACAAGCCATTGGTGAGAGATCTCCTCTCTAGTCTCTACCTCTGTGATAGAGTGTTTTTAGGGTTGGTTATATGTATGGTGGGGAAGTGATAGATGGGGGGATAAATCAAGATAGTGTGGGTGTCGAATAGGACGACTATTTGTGTAGAACAATCTGTTGACTTAAGGTCAAAGATACCAATGGAGTGTGTCCATAATTTGTTGACTTTTTACTCAACAAATTGTCTATATAAAAAACATGCATATAAAACATATTCAAAATTGAAAAACAAATTTTTGATTAGGTTTGGAAAAAGAAAGACCTTTTAATGTACATTTTTTTATTTACACTTTAGTAACTATTTAAATTTAAATTATGTTTGTTTAGTCTTAAAACTTTGTTTAAGTTGTAGTTGAATTTCTTATTTTTAAGGGTTATTGTCATGGAAATCTCATAAACTCATGTTTTCGATTTTAAATGGCTCTAAATTTTTTTAGTTTTTAAGCCATTAAACATTGAAACTACTTATCAATAAAAGAAATGAAATGGTTAAAAGGTATATCCCAAGCATTGTTTTGATGATCTAGCGTTGTTATGATAATATGATCTATTTTTATGCCCATACATGGTCCGGATGTTGAGTTACATCCATATAGGCATTGTTTTGAATATGAGTTATTGAAGATGAAAATGTAAATCGGTGAAAACATCTCTAATTGAAGTTCTTCGATTTTTTGATCTTCGTCACCGACCACCTCACTTTCTGTCTTCGTCCTATTGAAGTTCTTCAATCTGTTGATCTTTGTCACTAGGGTTTTTTACCGAACGTTTAATCAAATGTATTGAACCATTCAGCAGGAAGTTTTTATTTAATAAATGAACGAACATGAACGATGGTCTTGTTCCCTCAATTATGTTCATGAACTCGTTCGTTTATGTTGTTCATTTACATTCATTTATGTTCGTTCATTTAAGTTCATTTTATGTTCATATATGTTAAATTCTGTTTGATTACATTACTGTATTATATGTTTGTTTATGTGTATATATGTTCAATTATGTTTTTTTATTTTCGTTCGTTCATTTATGTTTATTTAGCGTGTTCATGACATAAACGAACGAACATGAACGATGTAATTTGTTAAACGAATAAACATGAACAAAAAAGATCGTTCGTTTATTCGTTCGTGTTCGTTCATTTTGTTTGACTAACTTAAAAGAACTAACATAAATAGTCAACATTCATGTTCGTTTGGTTCGTTTACAGCCCAACATGTCACCAACCCCCTCAATTGTCGACGAGATTGATTCTCTTTGCATTGTCATCTTATCGAATTACCTGATTCGTTTTTATTTCTAGAAACAATGACAACGAATCCTATCAATATTTAGAAATATTCCACATTTTCTATCCATCGTGATTTTCAATAGCTAAGGATTTGAAAACAAAATCAATTTGTTATAGTTAAGTTCATTTTGTGCTTCAATCTTCATTGATACATTATTTTTCAAACATTTTGCAGAACTCTAAAGGATTTAAGAAGATTTTGTTTATATACATTTTTGGTTTCCATATTAATTATTTTTCTTTCGTACACATGAAAGACAGTGGAAGATGACGCTCTTAATGTAAATTTGGGATTTTATCAATTTTTTGGAAAATAGGGTAATACATGGCAATCTCCACGTCAACCTAAACTTTGACCTTCTCATGGTCAAAGTCGACATCACCTCAATCTATTGGATGTCCCTTCACCTTCGACAAAAATATGTTTTTGACATAGAGTATAGAACTTCAATGGCTTAAAATGCACAAAAATAGTTGAGTAATAATTTAAAACCAAAAACAGGACTTTGTGGGATTTTGATTACAATAATCACTTTATTTTTTAATTCAAAATGGTTAATTAACTTAATATCACCGATTATAAAAACGAATTTGAATAAAAATAACAAATTTAGTAATCTTTTACAACTTAAACCAAGTTTGGTAACTAAATAGACACAAATTCAATTGTCTGAATTCAACCATAACCTTTTACTGATTATTCATTATCAATATATTAGTGTATCAACATCCAAGTTGTTAGGTAAAGAACAAACGATAAACGGAAACATATATGAAGAATACGAGAATCAGAAAATGAAATCAAAACACACAAAATACAGGGATTTAAGTGGTTCACACTATCTTGCGATAGGGTACATCCACTGTCGAACTAGAGAGATAATTTATTCCACACATGCTTTTCTACTACAATGCTAAAGATACGAACGTTCATAAGTATATAAATGAGAAAATTTGACCTAAACATATAAAAGGCCAAGCCCGACTGAGGAGAGAGAGAGAGAGAGAGAGAGAGAGAAAGAGAGGGAGAGAGAGAGAGAGAATGCTAGAGACAGAGAGAGAGAGAGAGAGAGAGAAAATAAATTGGCCCGCCCAAATCACGCTCGAGATCTTGTGTTATGCACCCATGTAACGACCCAATTTTTCAAAAGAAAATTTTCATTTTAATCATCCAAAACACATTTCCATCATCCACAAAAACCAGTTACAATTGTTTTCAAAACCATATCAAATACAACTTTATTTCAAAATATCAGAGTGTCTCATAAAATGCCCGAGTGAGAGTGAACGCCGCGCCATCAAGCCTTGCCCTTGCCCTTACCCTTGGGCTCGGATGAACCTAAAACAAATCCACAAATTGTAAGCTAATGCTTAGCGAGTCCCCCAAAGCATGCCTCACACACAATCCACATAACACATATCATATTAGTTATAAAGCTACACATATCACATAAGCCATGCATACAACATATAAGGAAGCCATAGAAACCCTCCAGGGTATTACACCTAGTGCAACGGGAACCCCCATATGGTCTTATCTGCCATGGGAACCCGCACATGGTCTTCCTGCCTTGGGAACCCCCACAAGGTCTTCTTGTTGGATTAATGTCTAAGTCCATAATTGTAATTGGTATGTACTTGACCCGATTTGGCATGGTCCATTTGGGTTGCATGACATCGGAACAATTGGATAGAAAAAATGAGAAAAAGGATACTAAGTGATTTATATTAATATATTATAATTTCTAATATATGAATATGAAATCATATTATTTAATTAGTATTGATCAAGAATTAATTTAGAATTAATTTAGTGATAAAAAAGAAACTAATTAAATATGGACTCTTATATATATATATATATATATATATATATATATATATATATATATATATATATATATATATGTGTGTGTGTGTGTGTGTGTGTGTGTGTGGTGGGCCAAGATCATTTGAATTGGGCTAAGCTTTCATGGATAGTCCACGGAGTATTTAACCCATGGATCCTATGTAAATGAAAGGTCATGGGTATTAGGGTTTACATGAATGTAACTCTAATCCTCCACACTATATAAAGATGTCTATGGTTCATGAAATGGAGTTGAGTGCTAGGCACTAGAGTGTGTATACACAAAGAGGGCAAAAATCGATATCATGAGTGTGAAACTAAGTATCCTTATTCTCAAGTTATTCCAAGGGTTCTTGGTGTTGTGTGAACCATTTGAGGTGCAACACTTGAGACACTAGGCTCTTAAAGGTTCAAGACTTCAAGCTTCATCAAAAGGTATGTCATTCTACTAGGTACTTGTATTGTATATACTTCTTATTATGCTAGTTAAGATGAAACTTTGGAATATAGAATATTTTCATGTATAATAGAGAAAACATAGATCCAAGGTTTATAGGGTTGCATGTGCACCACAAGAGTGTTAGAATGCTCAAAACCCATTAGTGGTATCAGAGCCTAGGCTTGTTTTCATTTATACTTGATGCAAATTACTGAAAATCAAAGTTTGCATGTTTTCTGGACAGCTGACTCACCGAGTCCATTAAGGGACTCGATGAGTCCATTAAGGGACTCGACGATTCCATTCCTAAATTCATCCAACTCGTCGAGTTGGTTCATGCACTCAACGAGTTGGACCCCCTGGCAGCATATCTTCGAGTTTTAAGGATGGAATTGGTCTAAAACCTGTTTTTGATGTGGTAATGATTATGGTAAACCAATTTCAAGGTTGTTATCAAAATTTCAAGTTTTATGTGTGTTTATGTAATTCTTGAAATTTTTGATATGATTGTTCATACACTTATGAGTTTTGGTAGATCATAGGAATTATTTGCAAATTGGTTGTTAGTTAATTCTTGATCTAAATGTTTTTTAATGGAGTCCATAATTTTTCGTCAAGTTATGGATTACCAAAAGTCATTTCTTTTAAAGATCCATTAAAATTCATAGGTTACACAATTGAAGAGTCTTTTTTCTTATGAACTCCATAACTTATCCTCAAGTTATGGATGTTCAAAAGTCTCTTCATTAAAGTTTTTAAAACCTTAATTAAACTCATAAGTTATGAAAATCCAAAAGTTTTTGAATAGTTCAAAACTTGCCCTCAAGTTTTGGAATTTATAAAGTTTCCTCTCATGAATACTTTAATTCCAAGTTAAACCCTTAGAATTTTAAAAATTAAAATTCAACCCTTATACTATTATAATATTAATAGTTAATAGTTATATATATGTATAAAAACAAAGTCAGTCTTACCGTTAGTAGGCCTCATTCACGAAGCCGGTCTATAGGAGGTATAAGGTTGTTGTCTGTAAAATGGCAGCTTAATGGTTGTCCACTCTTGCCCACCGCTTCCTTGACTGGTGGAGGGTCGTTAGCCAAACAGGTTTGATAGGACTCTAATTATCCCTTCATTATAAATATAATGATAAATATAAAGTAACTAAAACTTTTATAAATTCCTAATCTTAGTTACTTTAGGAAAATGTGAATTTGGTGCTAACCCATGAAATTACACTTTGCACTTTGCTTAAGTCGTTAGTGGAGCACGTGTGGTTAACCGGCATGCTAACTTGAATTTAACAAGGTAGGCAAAGGGTAACTTAATGTTTATCATAGGATTGGTGGAGAGCATGTGGTTAATCGGCACATCGATTAAGTGATAAATATTAAGGGTGCCAAGTATAGTTGCATGGTTATTCACACCTTGTTTGTGATCATCGGCATACCAGTCACAAACTTGAGAGGGCAGAATCGAGATTTAAACATGCCATTGAAAAGTTAAATGAATCTCAAAAGATCTAGGAGATTCAAATCCAATTAAAACCTAATACTTATTTCGTTTTCATGGTGGAAATTGGTGAATCGTCATTCGCCTACCTTCAGATATTTTATAGCTTGGATTACGGCATCCCTCTTCCAAGTTATAAAATATTGTGTTGGGTCCTAGCCTTAATATTTCATATTGGGTGTTATATTAAGGACTTAAATCAACTAACTTGGATTTCTCCCATTGTAGATGTCTCGTTCAGACAATTATGATCTTCCCAAATCTTTTGGAACAAGCTTCCCTAATCAAGATGATGCCCCGCGATTGGATCATGGAAATCATACTTCTCTTCCTCCACCACCTCCAATTACTCTCCCTAACCCACAAGATCAAAGACTTGAAAAGTTCAAGATCACTCAAGCCCTACTTGCAATGAAACATAAAGATTGAAGACCCGTGTACTCATGTCTTAGAGATGAAGTCACACATTGACAGGTTGAGAATGTTAGGTGCCGTTGTCCCAAGGAAGCTAGCTATTGATTGGGTTCTTTAGTCACTTCATGAGTCGTATAGTGAGTTCATTAAGGACTACTATGTGACAGATCACAACATGACCCTTATTGATCTTACCTATTTGCTTGTTGCTGCTGAATCAGAAATTTTTTGGCGCACTGGAAAAGTAAATTTGGGTGGAAGGTCTATTTCTCAAACTTCCATGGACATTGGCAATGGTAACATTGGAAGTCCGGAAAAGCTTTCTCTTCCTAATGGAAAGGGATCGGCCTTAGTCAACCCAGCTGACCAAATGGTAAAGGGAAAGGCTAAGTCTGTGATAGTCCTGTGTACCATTCCCAAAGAGTCCATATGTTCCTATTGCCAAAGGAAGGGGCATTGGTTGTGAAGCTTCCCTATTTACCGGAAAGTCATAAGGTTGGTCAAGTCAAAAAGTTTGACTCTACTTCAAGTAAGTCCACTATCTAACTCCATTAAGTTCCACTTTGGAGATTATCATTACATGATGTGACTAGGTCACATGTTGATGTTTTAAGAATCAAAGAAAAGAGAGGAAACTTAAAGGAAGTATATGCTGATTCTGATCACGAAGATGGATTTCGATCGCATGGTTCGGTGATCAGAATTTTGAGTTGTTTCTTAAAGAGTTGTGATAGATTGATTAGGAATTCATAACAACATAGTTTTCATATGCATTTGCATTATAAGGATAAGTTTTTCCGCAAGTTTTAAAATAAAATAAATTTTTTTATTTTATTTATTTTAAGTGTCCTTACAATGGCATTTGTGAAAAATTGTTGTTTATATGTTTCCATTGATAGCAATATTGGAAAATAGATTTGATTCTTTCGTTTGTGGTAGTGTCATAATTTACCAAATAAGGAAAGATTCTCATCGCTCAAGTTTCAATTGGACAGAAACTTGGAATCATGCAAGCTGTATTGTATGATGAATGAGAATTTTCATCTTTGGAAAATTAAGAAAAATACCTTGTTCACATGTATGATGAATGAGAATTTTCATCACCCAAGTGCACATTCTTGTGCACTAGTCAAGTACACCACAATGATCGATAACACTATTCGTCATGATTTAATAAAGTTTAGTAAATATGGTTATACTTACAAGTTTAAGTATAATTCTGAAACATTGGAAAAGTTTCAATGTATGACGGAGCGAATGAGAAGAATCAAATTAAGAAGAAAGATAAAAGTTTCTCAAATCTGAAAAGATGGGAGAGTACTTTAGTATCATGTTTTTGTGATCATCTTAATGATTAAGAAGCCATATCACAATTGGTCCTCTAAGGACATCTTAGTGCATTTTTATGGCTAAGAAGAGGAATCGTGAATTGTTGAAATGGTTAAATCAAGAAGATGATTCATACTTCATTCCAAAACAAGTCTTAGAGTCATACTCCAAGATTGTAACTTAAGTGACACATCTCAAAGAAGGTTTATAACACTTGTCAAATGTAAGAGTAAAATGTGTTCTAATCTTGTACATTTGAAATTGGTAAGTTGTGATGTTTTGGATAAAACAAAGACCAACTAAGGCCAATTGTGTGAAGTGTTTGTCTTGATAAGAATTCACACTATCTCTTGAATATTTGTTTTGTCAAGGAATGGTTCTTGGCAAGAGAGTCTTATATGTCAAGAGGACAGTGGGAATCTAAAAGATCCTGAAAGAGTTTCAAGAGCTAATCAAGAATAAAAACTTGTAATTTATCACTAGCACACGACTCGAGGTTTGTAACCTATCGTGTTGACATATTCCTACTTTTGTGCCCATTTCAGTTAATGTTGACTATGCATCTAAGTTCTATAAGTTCTCAGTTGTTTTCATAACCACTTGGAAGCAATGGCAGGCCCTTGTGCTGCCAGGTGGCAAGAAGTTAAGATTGCACAAGTTCGGTCCATATGATTTTGGATTTGTCACTAACCTTGTCTTTATGGTTTTGACAACTTCACATGGATAGGAACACATACACCATAAAATCTAAGTGTCATAAGGTTTCTCTCCGATTCATGAAAATGATGGTGAGGAAACGTTTTCACTAAGTAGATTTTAAGTATATAACAATTGTGATATTTGCATTCTCAAAGTCGTTAGTGGAGCATGTGTGGGTAACCGGCACACTAACAAGGACTTGTGAGAAATGGCAAAGGTCTAAACAATTGAGACAATGATTAAAACATCCTTTTCATAGTTCAAAAAATTGTTTAGACATACATAGGAACAATCTAAGGAAAGGTGTATGATTATGATAAAGTTTTATTAAAGCATCTCGTGTCAGAAATCTGAACTTTGGTAATAAAGTCAATAAAGTATTGATTTCTAGAAGTCCGGTTGATTTCTGAGTACATGTCAAAGCTAGTGGGAGCATAAGTGTTATGCTAATAATCATCATGTTAGTGGGAGCATGATAATTATGATAAGTGTTGCAAGTTAGCAATGTTAATTATAGAAAACAAAAGTTCCAATTGGGAAACGTTGTTTTGCTATAATTAAGGTAGAGGAAATTATACTTCATTTCAAATCTAAAAGCTTAGATCATGAGATTTTAATTAAATTTAGTCAAGTATATATATATGAATGTTATGTTGGAATGGTTCAACATAAGGAAATTCTATATATGGGAACATTATTTGCGTTCTAAAATTCGATTATGATTACAACATTCCTTTTCATAATCTGAATTATGAGAACAAATAGAAATGTTATAGCAAAAGACTGGTCTAGTATCATGTCTTTATGTGAGACATCATGAATCGTGTCCCATATGCTTCAGATATAGGATCGATTGCATGTGCTATAATATTCATCATTTCTAAAGTTTCCAAATGCCCATGGCATTAAGAGGGAAAAAGGTCTAGAATTGGATATGACTAAAATGATTAAGCAATCGTCAAGGACAATCTGAGGTTCACCAAAGATTGGTTGCTTGTGGACAGTTGGAAGTATGGTGTCAATTTTTGGAAAGGACCATATTGACATATTCTGAAAAAAGGCAAATCTTGTTCAGAAGTGATAGTCAAAATGGGAATATGAAAATGTTTCCATATATGGAAGTTGTTCAATCTGTGTAAGATTAGAAAACTTAATGCAAGAAGGATGTTCAAAGGAATGTACTTTGAATATGAGAATTCGTTTCCATGGAATTGGTATCTATTGGAATACTTTGTAATGTTTGTTGACAAGTCTCTGTGACTTTGTGCATAATCATTATAAGAGGATCGGTGCATATAAGTTTAGAATCTAACAGATTTCGGTAAATGGCAGGAATTTAGAATTCTAACATTTATGGTAAGGTTTTGGGATTGTGAAATGAGAATCATTGAAATTATGTTCAGTTGATCTATTCCATAAATTAAGGATCATAGAAAAACATAGTGCGCATACTTGGTGTATGGCATAACTATAGTTTGGATAAACATAGTGTGCATGCTTAGAGCATGGCATGACTATTGTTTTGATTCAAGTAGAGAGTTTATTATTTGAAACATTATGCAATGAATAATGTGTAATTAATATGGTGATAAATAAAAGGTGTTCTATTTATATTCATAAGTTTTGAGACCATATTGGATTCGATTATTCTTGTGTTTCACTTTGCATTTTTTCACTTCCAGAATAACTAGGTCATTCTTCCCGGATGATTAAGTTATTCAAACTATCCACAGTCGATAATACGTTGGAAGTAGGTATTAAAGCAAGACTGTCATGAATTGGGTTTGTAGATGTCTAAGGTGTTGGACATAGCAAGAGTTGCTACAACATTCATGAGTGCTCCTGGAATGAGATTCGAGTATTTGGTTCAATCCACGCTCATTTGAATCACTTCATGGATTTTATCACGAGTGATCATGAGACGATAATATCTTATATTCTTCAAACCTAGAGATATGAGTTGTTGACTATGATTTGGTTATACATTGATTGTATGAAAATGCATTGGTAACTCGATGTTATAAAATGTGTCTTTGTGTATGATTCAACAAGCAGTAGAATAAGCATATGAGTCGAAGTTTATCCATTCCTTTTACCCTTGGAGGGATAAAAGCGATATCTTTGGGCCCCTCGATGATTTAGTGATGACACCCCTAAGTGCTTGGCCAAGCCTGGACTGATTTGATTTGTTCAATTACTCGGTCATCATAAATCGGAAATCTGGAAACAACAAATGGACAGAAAGAATGATTATAATCCATGTCTCAGTCCATATGATATCTAGAATGGAGGAATATATGATCCATTATCTAATAGACAAGTCATAGACTAGGTCAGAGTTCAAGAGCGACTTTAAGAGCTACGATTGCTAGTCGGGTTTTGGAGTCATACACAATAATAGTTTTAGACTTATCCAAATGGGAGACTGTTGGATTAGTGTCTAAGTCCATAACTATAATTGATATGTACTTGACCCGATTTGACATGGTCCATTTGGGTTGCATGGCATCGGAACAATTGGATAGACAAAATGAGAAAAAGGATACTAAGTGATTTATATTAATATATTATAAGTTCTAATATATTAATATGAAATCATATTATTTAATTAGTATTGATCAAGAATTAATTTAGTGATCAAAAAGAAACTAATTAAATATGGACTCTTATATATATATATATATATATGTATGTATGTATATATATATATATATATATATATATATATATGTGTGTGTGTGTGTGGTGGGCCAAGATCATTTAGGTTGGGCTAAACTTTCATGGATAGTCCATGGAGTTTTTAACCCATGGATCCTATGGAAATGAAAGGTCATGGGTATTAGGATTTACATTAATGTAACCCTAATCCTCCATACTATATAAAGAGGTCTATGGTTCATGAAATGGAGTTGAGTGCTAGGCACTAGAGTGTGTATACACAAAGAGGGAAAAACCGATTTCATGAGTGTGAACCTAAGTATCCTTATTCTCAAGTTATTCCAAGGGTTCTTGGTGTTGTGTAAACCATTTGAGGTGCAACACTCGAGGCACTAGGCTCATAAAGGTTCAATACTTCAAGCTTCATCAAAAGGTAATAATAATAATAATAATAATAATAATAATAATAATAATAAAGTATGTTAAGAACACATCAGAAATAAGAGATCAAATTTCGTAAAAGGATGCACTAATGCTACTCTTTTATTGAAAAAATATTAAAAATAAAGATCAAATTTTACTAAAGGACTAAGCATACATTAACAAAATTTACACACACACATCAACATTAGTGTTAGAGCTCAAATATCAAAAAAAGAAGTCGTGATGGTATTGTGTATTATGTATTTTTTTTATTATTTGTATTTCCAAATTTTGGTCCAACCATATCCAAAAACTGTGTAAAGATTCAATCTTTTTATCATATGTTATATCAAGGTCAACATAATATATATATATATATATATATATATATATATATATATATATATATATATATATATATATATATATATATATATATATATATATATATATATATATATATATATATATATATATATTCTCAAAAACAAAAAAGTCACCAGAATGTACAAGTCACCGTGTCTATCCTTGTAGTAAACCTATGAAATCCCATAATATCCATTCAATGTTCTTTATGCATTGAAAAAAAATGAAGAAATTAAAACATAAATAGATAAATAACAAAAGTATTGATTAAATGGAGTTTGATGCATATATGTATAGTTACCACTCATACGGAGTACCATAGTTACAATCTTTACTATTTCAATGTTCAAAACCTCTATTCTACATGTAAAAAGAATAAAAAAACACCAACACAATGAGACATAATCGGTTACAAAACGATGAGGGGTGTAATTGTAAAGCACGTTGCCAATAATAGTAAAAATATACATTAGTCTTTCCTCCAATTTCAAACAGATACAACTTACTTAATCTTTCTGCTATACGTACGTTTGCATAACACTTTTCAAGCTAGCATGACTACTTCTTATAGGATCCATATGCATAACACATGACACTCGAATTAACTCAGTTACATCTTCTTCATCTAACACATTACAATAAGGCTCAATACTTGTCAAACAACAGGGGAAATTCTCAACCGGTCAAATGGAATTCACAATCACAAAAGATGCAGTGAAAATATAAAATATTACATGTTAGGTCTTTAAGAAATGAGATGTAGGGTAAAAAAATCGACTATTTTACCAAGACAAAGACGAAGCGGTGTTTTTGTGAGTAGTGGTTCTTAATCGAGTATTACACCAAAAATTGCAATTTTGCCCAAAACACTCCTAACAAAAAAATGTCATTTTGTATATGGTATTCTGTTCTATCTAGATAATCCATTCGATAAAAAAAAAAGTCAAGCATAAACTTAAAAGAAAGGAAAAAGATAAAATATAAAGCAACATATGTAATTGGAAAGTCTGTAGTGGTGGATAAAGTTATGTAGTGATTAAGTAAAACAAAAATATCACTAAAAGTTTGTCTTTCTATGGCTATCCTAACAGATTTGTTCTAAACAATACCATAGATTTGTTCTAAGGGAGGAGGGAGTCATTCCCTCCCAACCCATTGAACCTACTGCCACATCAGTTTTTCTTTTTAATATTTTTTCATCTTTCCGAAACCACAACACACGGAAACCCTATCTTTTTCAACCCACTCAATCCATTCAATTAAAAAAATACAAAAACAATCAAGGTAAAATCTTAATTAGCAATAGAGTTACCGTCAGTACCACTCCTTCTTCATCGGGTTGTTTAATTGGTTTTACTAACCCACTTCATCTTCTCTCTCTACTTTCTCTCTCTTATTTTCTCTTGTACCATGCGTTTTAAAATTTGTACCTTCGTTGTTTTGTATTTTTTTTTTTAATTGAGTGGGTTGAGAAAGATAGGATTTTCGTATGTTGTGGGTTGGGAAAGATGAAGCAAAATAAGAGAAAAATTAATGTAACAGTGGGTTCTGTGGGTTGGGAGGGAATGACTCCCTCCTCCCTAAGGAAAGATGGAGTCATTCCCTCCCAACCCGCTCAACCCACTTTCATATCATTTTTTTCTCTCTTTTTTCTTCATCTTTCTCAACCTACACACATTAAAATCCTATCTTTTTCTACCCACTCAATTAAAAAAAATATAAACACAACTACAAGTCTTAAAACACATGGTACAAGAGAAAAGGAGAGAAAGAGAGAGAAAGTAGAGAGAGAGAGAGAGAGAATGAAATGGGTTAGTGAAACTGAAGAGGGAGTGGTATCTTGGAGGTACCGTCGGTAGCTCTATTGCTAATTAAGACTTGTACCTTAGCTTTTTATATTTTTTTAATTGAATGGGTTGAGTGTGTTCAGAAATATAGGGTTTTTGTGTGTTGTGGGTTGGAAAAAATGAAGAAAAAAAAGAGAGAAAAATTGATATGGTAGTGGGTTGAGTGAGTTGAGAGGGAATGACTCATTCCTTCCTAAGATGTTGTTGCGGCTTCAAAGTTCATGAATGTGGTTATGGGTTATTGCTACCGGTTCATCTGAAATGTTAGAAACAAGCTCCTTTTTTATGGGTACAAGACTAAGTTTCGGGAGCTTTTTTTTTGTTTATTAGTTAGCTAAAAAGACATTCCAATTTACCATATAGGCATCATATTTAGTTTTTAAAGTATTTGTATCGGTTGAAATTGTATTATTTTTCGAAAATGTTACTTATAAATAATTAATTATATGTTGACTTCTAAAAAATATGTCCATAAAGTGTCTACCGGATGTCAATTTGTCAACACTTTTATTTACTTGTGTTTTAGTTGTTTATGTGATTTCATTTAGAAACTTGATTCGTATATTTCTTGGACGGACAAAGTGAGAAAGTCATATTGTGTTAAAACAAATATGTAACTTTGTTTCCTTTAGTTTCATACTAGAGGTCTAGTTTGATACTAGAGGTCATATGAATGAATTTGTTGCTTTTTCTAAAAATGCTTTTTCTTAGTGCACAATGAAGCTTCTAACACACAATATAAATATCAAACGTTAATTTACGCTTACCCCCCCCCCCCCCCCCCCCCCCTTCTCTCTTGTTACAACCAATAAAAAAATTCACCAACCACCGTTAGGAAATAATAGGGAGAGATAAATGTAACAACTTTTTGATTTTATGAATAAATATAATCAAATATGTTGTTACATTTAGAAACATTTAGAAATAATTCGGCGTTTAGACACTAAAGAATAACCATCCAAAAAGTTCTACCGTCTTTAAATATGGTTAATATATTCGCAAAATACTCGTTGACATGATTCGAAGGATATAAAATTGGTAAAAATCCAACTCCGATCGGAAGTGTTATGACTTTTGTAAAAAATATTATTGTTATCGGTCCACGACGTCGATTTTAAGGGCTTATGGTTGTTGTTCGGAAAATCTTAAATTAAACTCCCTAGAGTGACGCCTTCAAGTAGTTGTATTATTCGATTTGATAAAAATTATAATGACCAGGTTAAGTAAACATCCTAAGAGAAAGATTTTTAAAACATAAATAGTTTTCGATCAAATAAAACGATAAAGTAGAAAAATATAAAAATCTGTGAACTCACCAACTTTATGTTGACGTTTTCAAAATGCATGTATTCTTAGGAAGATGGATATTGATAGTGATTGTGGAAAGAGGGAAGTCATCAAGGAAGTTTTTGGAATTCATTTATGTTTGTCTTATGCTTAGTTATGATTAGGATGTGTGTTTGAACTCCAAACAATGTAACTCTTGAATAATATACAATAAATAAAAGTAATGTTTATGTTATACTTTTGTGTATTGTTCAATATAACTGTCACCGTGATCCAATATCCGTATGTCACACATCCCAAAATTTTCGTCGCCGTCGGGGATGTGAAAGATTGGTATCAGAGCTACAAGTTATAACGAAGTAGTAATTCCTTAGGAACTACGACTATAATCTAGGGCATACATTCTAAATTAGTTAATCTAATAAAAAGAATTATTATCAATTACCATACAGATAGATTACTTACGGGAGAGGTGTCTAGTTTGAACTGTCACTTGGGTTGCTGGATTTCAGAACGACTATATGCTAAAATGGTCATGCCCTCCAGCACTTCTCACCTGGCCAATCCTTACTTGATAATCTTGAAGTACAAAAACATAGAATTACTAAAATACCCTTAATCAAACAATAATAAGATAAAGAGTTATATAAACTCTTATAAATATTAACTATATATCATAAAGATCATCCAATTAAATCACAAACTTAAGATTTTAGGTCAAAAATGAATCCTAGGGTTAGTACAATATTGTGGTGTACCACAACTAGACCTAGAATGCGCAACTAAGTTTTATTATGGTTCGATCGATGCACACCTAAACCTGGATGTCGTAGTTGTCAATCTAAGCGCTTAAGGATTTATGGATCAATAGCTTAGTTCGACTAGTTGATTTAAGAGTTAGACCAAGACCTATAGCTTGAAGATTTTCAGATTGGTGGCCTAGATCGACTTCTTGAGGACTGGAGACTTAGTTCAAGACCTATTACTAGAGGATTCAACACTTAGTGTGGAATGATACACCTTGAGGATACCCGGATTAAAGGATTAGAGTAAGGTATCTGACATACCCGCATATAGAGAATCACAGGAGATACGGTACTATCTACTACATACTTATAATAAGAAATTATCTGTATTCAATGATTCTCATATTATCTCTCATAAAGATCTTTCATGTTTGATGTCTTATGCAGGGTATCAGAGTGATATGGAGGACACATGGGCTTGGATGTCGTATCCTTTACCGGAAGAGGATTGGGTTGTGCCACATACGCCAGAGACAGAGAGTGAATATGAGCATACAATGTCTTTACCCTCTACCCTAGTATCAATCAAGGAGGATGATGAGACGTTTGAGGACGAAGAGGATCCCGTTAAGGAGGAAGAACAATGTGATGAGGAGTTCGGCGGGGAACCAGCAAACAACTCACCTTACTCGGATTCGTCATCCCATGATGATCTTGTCGAGCGTACTGAGACTCATGAGGAGGACACCGCTGAGTAAGATCCATCCCTAGAGATTGTGACTCCACTACCCTCATCTGCTAGTCGATCTTTCGGTATTCATGCTTCAGGGCCTAGGATGATTTGCACTCTAAGAAAATTTGTCCCCATTCCATCCTGGAAAAGAGCAGCTTCGCCGTTATCATTGCCTAGGGCATCATCAAATCCCTACCATAATCATATGTGGACACTGCAAGTGGATGAATTGATTAGGGAAGAGAGCATTGAATTTTATGAGGTTGAAGAGTCCTCACAGGCACCACTATGAGACCACATTCCAGAGGATCCTACTGATAGGGCGATTTCGATATCAGTACCATGGGTAGCCCGACACGATGACATTATACATCACACAAAGTTGTATTTGATATAATTGAGGAGATGCGAGGATGTTAACTGATAGGGTGCAGGAGCTAGAGAGGAGTGGGGATGTGGAGGAGATGTGGATCCTCTATGCCTATTATAATTTGGAGGAGACTCACTCTCTGGTTCAGTTTCAACCAATTGAGAACGAGAGTTTAGAGCAGTATGTGGGAGAGTTGGAGTAGCAAGTGGTAGTGTTTGAGATCGGTGCGGTTACTATGGAGGTGATGATTGGTTACCTACACCACCAAATGGCACAGTTAATGACATTGATAGTGGTTTATTTTTGTATATGGTAGATGGTTTGAGCTAGGAAAGTTGGGAACTATATTTTTTGGGGTTGAAAGAGGGAAAAGTTAGCAGATTATAGGATGCTGCTAAGTCTTTTTGTATGTAACATAGGAACTTTTCCTATTTAAACCACCCCTTTTGTATACTTTTGAAATCTTGATGTAAAAATATAACCAAAATAAATGGAAATATATGTATTTCACAAATGATCCTATTGCATTGTGAAATTTGTTGTGTACTTGATTTATTTTATTGTTACAGTTAACTCATTTAACTAATTCTCAAACAAATCTCGACTAATTATAAGGATTATAATAACTAACACATACCCTAAATATAGAATCATGCTACGCACAAGAAGAAACCCAGGACCACAAGACCCTAACACTGAACCCATGAACTCGGTTGCGATTGAGGCCTTAGTTGCCCAACGTATCGCCGATGTAATCGTAAAATTAGAAACCATTAGGAAAAATGTTTGGGAGGTAATGGTGGGGAGAGTTCTCATGGAGAAAACCCAGATCCATCCAGATTTTGTTCACATAAGGATTTTATGAACTGTAATCTGAAATCCATCCTTGGAAATGAAGGTATAGTCGGTTTAACTAGGTGGATAGAGAAGATGGAATCGATCTTTGAGATAAGCTTTTTTTGCGGAGGATTGCAAGGTAAAATTTGTCGCTTGTACGCTAACAGATGCAACTATGAACTGGTCGACTAGTTATACGAAGACCATGGGAGTTAGTGTTGCGAATTCCATCGCTTGGAGCAAGTTGAAGCAACTCATGATCGAAGAATATTGCCCTTGCGAAGAAGTAAAGAAGCTAGAGTAGGAGTTTTGGGATTTGGCGATGAAGGATGTTGATATTGCTACTTATAAACGAACCATTTCAACAATCTCTCCACCTTATGTCCCAATATGGTTACTCTGGAATATAAGAAGGTGTAAAGATACATTTAGGGTCTGCCTCATCCCATTAAGGGTTTAACTACCACCTCAGAACCAATCATGTATGACAGTGCTAAGAGACTTTCCTTTAGCCTGAAGAATCAAGAGATTTGTCGAGGCATAATAGTTCAAAAGGCTGATCTCCCAAGGGTTGAGGGTAAAAAGTGAAATTTTCAAAAGGATTCCAAAATAAGGGCTAAGAAACGTGAAGCAGTTCAGGCTTATATGTTTACAACAACTCTAGCAGGGATTACCACATGAGGTAGTCCAAAATATAATTAGTGTGGGTATCAACATACAAGAGCTTGTTGGATATGTACAAATTATGGCAGAAAAGGTCAGCTTGCCAATAGATGTAGAACTCCAACAAATCAAGGAACCACAACAACATCAGAAGGTATAGCATGTTTTGAGTGTAAGGAGGTTAGGCATATAAGGAAGAATTGTCCAAAGTTGAGGGGAAATGTAGGGAACACTAGAGGACGAGTGATGTGCAATTTATTTACTATATAGTTTTAAATTTATAATCCTAACCTACTTAACTAACTAATTGCACTTAAGTATTGTACTAATTTATAGAATAGTTTAGGTAAGCTGGATATCGAACACAGGGAACATATTTAGCTAATAAAATAATTACTAAAAATGAACCTAAAAAAAATCCCAAAACTCCTAAATTAACTCCTACTCCAATTTAGTTTAAGTTAATATTAACTTAAACTAAACACTAAATTAAAAACGATTGTAAACAACATTAAGAAAACACTCCCGTTTAGCTTCGAATCCCCCTTTTTCCTATGTGTCGTTTCTAATATGGATTTATTCAGTTGGTTACCAATTTAGATGTAATTAGCAGTCTTGATTCGATCTCCTAATATTTTCACCAATTCATGAACTACTATGTAATGATCATACATAAGCAAACACATAATTGATTATTAAAGATAATTGGGATATGTAAGATATATCTAAGTTAATTATCTATGATCAAGACAATTAATTAAACACAATTATGATCAAATTATGTTCTCCAACACAACTAAGTTGTCACATTTATTACTTAATCTAAGATGTGATTAATCCTAGCTCAAGCAATTTAATGTTCATAACCTACTAGATAAACAAATTCATGTAATTCAAATGATCATTAAACTACACTTAACTTGAATCAAAGCAACAAAGATGCAAGATTTAACATGCTAGGTAATGATAGTAAAACACATGCATTAACCAACTTCATAAATGCAAAATATAAGAAACTAGCACATAGTATTAGGGTTCATCTACACTAAATGAAAGTCTAATATTTAGCTACTCATGGCAGAAAATAAGCACACAAAAACATTAGATTTAGACATGTTTAATCAAATTTAAACCGAAGCCACGTCGTGAGACTTGTATTTTCATGTTTTTTCTTCTTTTTAAGCTCCCGACTTCAGCTCCAGTCCTTCCAAGTTCCAATTTTTGTCGTTTTTGGTCATTTTATGAAGTTTTCTTCATAATATTTCTTAATCTTCAAGACTTTGTAGAATCTTATTCACTTTTTTCACTCATAAACTAAAAATCCTAAAAATAAAAACATATGCTTAAGCAAGGGAACTTAACTTCAACCCTTATTGGTTAAAGTCATTAATCTAAAGTGCAATGACTACATAAGCTCTCCTGGATACATTTCTGATACACGATGCTAAACTTTTTATGTCCCTCAAACTAAATAGGCTTGCGTTTTTGTCCCACGAATTCACTAGGACTGGGAAGCCATAAATACACTATAACATATTTGATCTACTAAATCTTAGGGTTCTCATCGACTCATCTCACATAATACTAGCAGACAAGCCCATATCCAATAATACCAAAATTTTAAAATGACTAGATTTATTAGAGTATTGTTGCAAGTCTATTATTTTTTTAAATTAAAATTCTAACATTTTTATAAATAAATTATATGCTAGATATCCTTTTTCGACCCCCTACCCTACACTTATCTCATACAATGCCCTCATTGTATGTTAAAATAATGAATGCAATAAAAAAACAAATAAACGGGAGAAAAATGAACAGACTCCCCTAGGGTAGTAGTGGTCAGACCGAATTCTGATCATTGGCGGAAAGTCTGAACATCTTGAATATCTAACTGGAACTAGATTTTGGCAGCTACTCATAAACGTGTCGAATAAAATATGAACAAAAAATTTGCATCTTCACCAAGTGCGGTGCATAAAATATTCAAAGTAATGCATCATAATGTGGGAAATCTTACAACACATTTTATGGTTGAAAGAAAGCGCGGAAACATGATGTTGATATCTGACGTCATGAGTTAGAGAGCCACAGCGTGAGCTTGGATCAATTAGCTTCTAAATTGTGATTTTATCGAGCTCACGACGTGAAGGATATTTCTCACATCGTGAGCTTTGGAGCATGACAGAATGTGTATCTTCTTCAAATTCTTCACGAGAAAATCCTCAATTCTCTTTTTAAGTGATTAAGACACATTTTAAGGCTCATATTTGTTGTAAATCTTTCCTCTCTTCTCTAAATTGTGTAACATCCTGGTTCCGGGGTATATCATTTCTATAGTTATAATGAGTTTCATGGGCGACTCGACAAGTTGATACCTCAACTCATCGAGTAGGGTCGGGTTGGGTGACGAGGATTTATGACCTGGCTCGATGAGTCTATGTTTCGACTCGCCGAGTCAGCGCTGGCAAAGGAAACCCTAAACTTTCGGGCCTGCGACCTATTTAAAGGCATTTATAGCCTCATTTGCGGCTCATCTTCTATTCAACTCTCCTGTATGAAACCCTAGGCGGCCATGGAAGCTAAGAGAGAGTCCTTGAGCTTGTATCAAGTGTTTTGATGGATCTTTTTGGAAGAAGAGGAGTGAGCTTCAAGCAAGGAGTGGGATGAAGCTGTGGGATCTAGCATTTCTTCTCTAAGAGCTTCTCTGGAAGGTAAAAAGCCCACACCTTTCTCATATATTTAGTTGGATCTCATATCTATGGAGATTTAGGGTTTTTTCTCATTTTGATTGGGTTCTTGAGTAGCATGTGTTATCAAGAAGACTAGACCTCAGATCTGGACCTTGTGAGGTCCTTAGAGTATAGATGTACCAACTTTATTCATCTTTAAGAGGTTTTTTGGGCTTAATCATTCATGAAAGGCATGTATTAGCATTTTGGAGCAATAACCTCATGTATGAACGGAAAGATCGAAGCTTTACGTGATTATTGGGCCTTGGGATGATAGATCTAGTGTTTGGAGTGATAGATTTGATTGAGATCATCTGAATGAACATTTGGTCCAAATGAACTCGTCGAGTCAATGAGCCGACTCGACGAGTTGGTTAGGGTTTGTCCCGAAGAGCTGAATCATGCGATAGCTCAACGAGTTGGGGGTCAACCCGACGAGCCGAGTTGGATTGTCACGAGACTTTTGAGGAAAATAAGTGGACTCGACGAGTTGTATTGGTGCACTCGGCGATTCAGATCAAACATAGACTGTTGACTCGAGTTTGACTTCTGTTGACTTTGGGGTTTTGGTCAACATGAGTAGTAGAGACCATGGAGGGGTAAAATGGACTTTTATCCACTTCAAAAGAGTTAATGAGAGAAAGAATAGCCTTCGGTCATTAGAGTTGTGATTAGAGTATCACTTAGAGATATTCATTCCTTATGTTAAGCGGAGGCTAGTTCGAGATTCGGGAGTGAGGTCTTTACTTGGTGCTTGTCAGGTGAGTCTTCTCACTATACATTACCTAGAGTGGTATCTATGTGTAGATCGGAGGGTCTTATGTGTATGTGTATGTTTGAGATTTTTGTGCATTTTGTTATATGTATGCTATGTGTTATATAGACCGGACCAGAGGGTCCAACGACTCATGAGGCCAGAGGTTCCTCGATCAGACCGGAACGGAGGGTCCAACGAGCTACGGGTTTGGAGGGTCCCGTTGAGGCACATTGACCAGAGGGTCATACCGAGTTATAGCCTCGAGTGGCATATGTGTTGTATGTGGTATTTTGGGGAACTCATTAAGCTTTGTGCTTACCGTGTTATGTGTTATGTGTTGTAGGTTTCTTAGGATCGCAGGACGGCACCGAGTTGATTGTACACACTAGAGAAAGAGTTATGTTTTGAGGATCTTGGTTATTAATGGAGTTGTGTTTTGGAAATTGAATAAACAAGATTTTTATACAATATGTTATGAAAAGTATGCGGTTTTAAAATGAAAATTTTGTTTGGAAATTTACATTGTTACAAGTTGGTATCAGAGCCTTGGTTTGAGGGATTCGGATACACCTTCGGGTATATATGGACTCAAACTGAGAATTTGAGAAAAGTTTTCAAAAGAAGCGATTTTTTTCTTTCCAAAACGAGTAAAAGATTTCAAGAGAAAGCGGAAAAGAGCAAGTGTGTACAATCAGCCAGCGCCCGAACGGTGATTTCCCAAAATACCCTTACGTTATGTGTATGAGATATTATGCATGCTAGAGTAGGCTAGGTATTCATATTTAGGACTAGAGTGGCCTGATTTGTGATGCCTTAGCCTATGAGTTGTTGTTATCTGTGATATGATTTCGAGTATGTGCTGAGTAAGAGTATCAGCATGAATCCTTTTAGAGAGGGATTTGCGTAGATGAGTAATCTAGGAGAGATACCTAGATGAGCATTTGTGGAGCCTACTGAGAGAGTAGTTAGCTACCTGCGAGGGGTAGAGTTGCTGAGTTCGATGATATCTTTTGAGTATAAGTAGAGCAAGTGGAGTTATCACCTAGAGTGGGTTTGTATGTTTATTCGATGCCCGGATGCTGCTTGCTTCGTTCTTTGTGGAACTCCCGATGATGGGAGTTAGCTACTAAGTGAATGTGACGATATTCAGGAGGTGGATGACTGGGCACCATAAGGAGTTTCTCAGCAGAAGTGTGAGAACCTAGGAAGGGCCTAGGAAGTGACCTTAGTCAGATGAGTATGCTAACAGAGTAGAGCATTTCTGTAACGACGTAAATTTTCAAAACAATTTTTCATTTTTAAATCATATTTTTAATCATCAAAACAATATCAAACATATGTATCCACTGTCATCATAACAAACAAATCCTAGAATCTCAAAAGATCTCAAATACATAAATTCTCTCAGTGTGTACAGATCATGCCGACGCCTTCCCACGGTCCTCGCTAGTACCTGAAATACACAACACAACAACTGTAAGCATAAATTCTTAGTGAGTTCCCCAAAATACCACATACAACACATACGCCTTTCCAGGCCATAACTCTGTGGGACTTTCCGATCCGAGTATCTCAGGGGACTTCCGTCCCAAATCTCGGTAGACCTTCCGGTCCTTATCATACATAGCAGACATAACACATACATATCACATATCAGTATATAGCACATACATCTCATAGAATATAAGACCATCCAGTCACACATAGGTACCCTTCCAGGTACAGTATAGTGAGAAGACTCACCTCGGGTAACTCGGTAAAACCTGGTCTAGCCTCCGCCTAATCACATGGAATAAGCACTCTAATCAATACAACTCTAAAGGCTAGACTAGATCCCTCTCTTAGCACTCTCATAAGGGTAAAAGACCATTTTAGCCCTCTCAAGGCTCAAAGACCCTAACATTGACCAAACCCTAAAAGTTAACCGAAAGTCAACTCTCAGGGTTACGCTACGCGTATCAACCGAAAATCAACATCACTCATAACACTGAAATGGGATAGATCTAGGTCCATGGAGCCCCTCTTGCTCATAAAGTCTCCACCTTTGGGACTTAAACCCTAGAAACGGACCATAAAACACCAAACCAAAATAAAGAGGAATGTTCTGAGCTTTTTACCTCAAAGTGAAGCTCCTTCCTCTGGAGAACTCAGATCCAAGCTTGAACTTCAAACTCTAGCCTCCACAAGCTCCTCTCCTCCTTCTTTACTAACACACCAAGGCACCTTTAGCTCAAAATACTCACACACTAGCTTTAGGATGAAGGAAATGCTCTCTTAGGGTTTCACTCTCTGAAATGGAGGCTGAGGATAAGGCCTTAGCATTCCTTATATAGTGCACAAGTCTTAAATTAGGGTTTGCATCTGGGCCCGCTACGCGCAGCGTAACCCTCGGTACGCCCAATGTACCTAGGCGAGTCCGCGTCCAACTTAAGCGCATGAGTACGCACAGCGTACTCATTTGCAACACTTTCCCACTCAAGGGCTAACCTTGACAACTTGACAAAATAGAAGGGTTAAATAGTTGTACCCGAGTTTCGTGATGTTACAATCCTCCCCCACTAGAACCAGACTTCGCCCTCGAAGTCTCATGCTGAAAACAACTCCGGTTGCTGCTCCCGCATCTCCATCTCCGGCTCCCAAGTC
Organism: Lactuca sativa; assembly: GCF_002870075.4. Taxonomy (NCBI): domain Eukaryota; kingdom Viridiplantae; phylum Streptophyta; class Magnoliopsida; order Asterales; family Asteraceae; genus Lactuca; species Lactuca sativa. The sequence goes on along the minus strand of NC_056623.2, from coordinate 71,473,294 downwards.
AGTTCGGACCCCCTCCAATGCTGCCACTGGACCTGAACCAGGGGCACCTCCTTGTTTCTCAGAACCTTGATCTTACGATCCAAGATTGTGATCGGTCTCTCTACATAATTCAGGCCCGCATCCACCTGAATATCCTCCAGAGGTACTACCACCGACTCATTGGCTATACATTTCCTCAGCTAGACACGTGGAAGGTATCATGTATCTATCCCAATTCCGCGGGTAGCTCCAACCGATATGCTACCCTGCCCACCTTCGCGGTCACCCTGAACGACCCAATATACCGGGGCCCCAGCTTGCCCCTTTTCCTGAATCGAATCACTCCTTTCCAAGGAGACACTTTCAGGAGTACGAAGTCTCCGACCTGCAACTCGAGCTCGGATCGTCGCCTATTCGCGTAACTCTTCTGGCGACTCTGAGCTGTCAACAACCTCTGCCTGACCTGCTGTATCTGCTCTGTTTTCTGAAGCACTATCTCAGTGTTGCCCATCACTCGCTGCCCTACCTCTCCCCAACAGATGGGAGTCCGACACCTCCTCCCATACAACAAATCGAAGGGAGGCATTGTTGGAATAGTGTCTAAGGCTGCAACTATATTAAGCAAGTATTTGACCCGGTTGTGCATGGTCCTTTTGGGTTGGCTTCACCATAGCAACTTGATAGGATGATTTATTAAGAGAGAGTAAATATTATTAGTATATTATGAGAATAATATAAATAATAATATATTGTTATTTGATTAATATAAGTCATAGAATTAATTGGAATTAATTTGGTGACTTAAAGAGATTAATTAAATAAGAGGGTATAAACTGTCAATTGTTTGATAGTTAAACTTTAGACTGTAAATCCATATAGATATGTATTGGACGGATTCTAGAAGCTTGGGATAGCTTCAAATCGTCCAAGGGGTTATTTAAGGAATGAATTTGGATGGCTTTAAGAGAAGATTATCCAATTAGGGTTCAGGTTGTAACCCTTAAGGAGTCTACAAGTATAAATAGACCCTATGGCATAAGGAAATCAACACTTCACCAAAAGTAGAGAAGCCCTAGCCGAATTCCTCCCCTCTCCTCTCTCCCAAATCATCCTCCTTGCTATTTGGTGTTTGTAAGCCATTAGAGGAGTGACAATTGTGACTCTAGAAGCTCCAAGACAACAAGATCAACAAGGAATTCAAAGGTATGATTCTAGATCTGTTTCAATATTGTTATTACACCTAAATAGTCATTAGAAGTCTTGGATTCAAAGCATGTTTAATTAGAAAGCCTAGATCCAAGCATTAGGGTTTTGCATGCGCACATAGGAAAGTTCTTATGGCTAAAACCCATCAGTGGTATCAGAGTCGAGCTTGGTTTTCATTAAATTGTTGCTTATTTGTTTGAAACTTGTTTGCAAAATTCGAATTTTGGGTTTCTGAGTCGTAAACTCGACGAGTCCCATGGTGGACTCGACGAGTTGGCCTAACTCGACGAGTCCAGTTGGGAACTCGACGAGTTCAAGCGTCAGGAAAGGCCAGATTTGGGATTTTTCCATACTTATCTTATGGAAACTTACCTTTATCATATTAGATCAATCCTAATCCGATTTTTTGATATTTATGACTATTATCTTGATCTAATTAAAGATATTTATCAACTAATAAAATATTTAATTTCCTTATATGATAATCAATTAATTATTTTGATTAATTTGGTAATTATCTTGCAAGAAATCTTGAATAAATCAAATATAGATAATTAGGAAATTAATTGTTAATTAAAATTATTTGTTATTTGATCCTCCATGTTTTAAATGTTAAAAACTTGTCCTCAAGCTTTGAAATTTATATTTTGTGATTAAAGGTTTTAATTTAGACAATTTAAATTTCAAACCCTAGATTTTAAAATGTTTAAAATACAACCCTATACTAATATAATATTACAAGATTAATATATATATATATATATATATATATATATATATATATATATATATATGTATGTATGTATAACTAAAATGCTAGTCTTACCGTTAGTAGGCCTCATTCACGAAGCCGATCTATAAGGTGGGTATAAGGTTGCGGCCTATAAAATGGCGCTTAATGGGTGCACATTCACACCCACCGCTTGCTTGATCGGTGGAGGGTCGTTAGCCGAACGGGTAGGAGAGGGAAACCTCATCCTCTCATTAAAAGTATAATAAGTAATACAAAGTAACTACACATATTTTAAATTTCCCAATCTTAGTTACTTTAGGAAAAGTGAATTGATGCAATCCCATGAAATTACACTTTGCACCCTTGCTAAGAAGTTAGTGGAGCGTGTGTGGTTTACCGGCACACTAATTGGTTCTAAGCAAAGGTGGCAAAGGGTGATTCATTGTTTATCATAGTTCGATGGAGCATGTGTGGTTTACCGGCACATCAAATAGGTGATCGTTACAATGAAGGCACCATGTGAATTTGCATGGTAATTCACACCCGCTTTGTGATCCTCGGTATCCCAGTCACAAACAAGAGGGGCATATCGAGATTTAAACATGCCATTGAATAGTTTCAATGAATCTCATCCGAACCTAGGAATTCTCAATATATTTAGGACTTAAAGTTAGTTTTTATGGTGGAGAATTAGTGAATCGTCATTCACTTACCTTCAATTTATTTGCATGTTAGATTACGACATCCCTTTTCTAATATGTAAATGTTGTTGTTGGATCCTAGCCCTAATTTTTCCTATTGGGTGATAATTAGGGATTCATATTCTAATCTACCATTGTCCTTTTTCTAATTGTAGATGTCGAACGCAAACAACGTTGCTGCTAGTTCTTTCACGTTGATGAGCCTTTGCCAAAAGGTCACCTTCGATGGAACGAACTTTAGCGAATGGATAAGATAAATTCGCACCATTTCTCGCTATGAGGATAAAGAGTATGTCCTCGATGAGAAGCTCGAGAAGATCAACCCTGAAATCGCTACTCCGGCCGAAATTACCGCTTTTGAAACTCATGAGCGAGATGCAACGAAGGTACATTGCATCATGATAGCCACCATGAACTCCGAATTCCAAAAGTCCTACGAGGACATGTACCCGTACGAGATGCATCAAGACTTATTGGAGAGATACCACCAAAACACGAGACAAGAGCGTTATGAGATTTTCACTAACATGATTTCTGCTAAGATGGGTCATGGAGAGTCTCTTAAAGATGCAAAGGTATGTCGACCGCCTTCGCAAGTTAAATGTTGACTTTGGGGAAGACTTGGCGATCGACATGGTGCTTCACTCTATGCCTCCGATGTACAATAAATTTAGGATGACCTACCACATGAACAAAGAAGAGGTCACCCTAAGCAAACTCCAAGGTCTCTTGAGAGTCGCTGAGAGCAACTTCAAAGACAAGTCTGTTGCACCAACTCCCAATCCACCCGCTGCTCTTGTCTTGGCTATTGGTCAAGGAAAGGGAAAGAAGAGGAAGGCTTCGTCTAAGAACTATCGCAAGGTTAAATCCCGAGATGGTGCCTCTTCTAGTGGGACCAAAGTTGATCCCGCTAAGCCCTGCCCTAACCCTAAGGAGGCAGAGTGCCACCACTACCACAAGATATGACATTGCATGAGAAGCTGCCCAGAATACCTGCAAGCCATCAAGGAAGGAAAGATCAAGCCATCTTTCACAGGTATATACACAATTAAATCTAACGATTCTAATCATGCTATTTCTTGGGTTCTTGATACCGATTGTGGTTACCACATTTGTTTTAATGTGCAGGGACTAAGAAGAAGTAGCGATGTGGAGCAAGGAAGAATCAACCTAATCATGGGGAACAGAAGATCGTCGCCTGTGACCAAGATTGGAGTGTATTCTTTAGTGCTTAGGAATAATTTATGTTTGGATTTTAACAATTGTTGCTATTCGCCAGAAATGGCTAGAAACATCATTTCATTTCATGGTTTATATAGACAAGGTTTTAGATTTTCTTTTAATAATGAGAATGGTTCTATTTTGGCTTATCTAAATGGTGTCTTTTACTTTGAAGCTATACCATGTAATGGAATTTATGAAACTGTTATGATTGTTGATAACTTAGGAAATGATGTTTTGAACATAGATTCTTCCAATAGTATGGATAGAGCATCCTTGTGGCATTGTCGTCTTGGACATGTCAACAAGAAACGCATAGCCCAACTCCAAAAGGATGAAGTGTTGGAGTCATTCGACCTTAGGGAAGATGACACATGCGAGTCTTGTTTGCTTGGAAAGATGACTAAATCACCCTTCACGAGTACGTGTGAAAGGGGTGAGGGTCTATTGGACCTAATACATACCGATGTATGTGGACCGTTTAGATCAACCACGAAGGATCGGAACCGCTTCTACGTGACTTTTACCGATGATTATAGTATATATGGGTATATCTATTTAATCAAGCAAAAGTCAGAAACCTTTGAAAAGTTCAAAGAGTTCAAGAATGAAGTGGAGAATCAATTGGGCAGGAAAATCAAGATGCTTCGATCCGATCGAGGAGGAGAGTACCTAAGTCTTGAATTCCACGATTATCTCAAGGAGTGTGGAATAGTTTCACAATTAACGCCTCCTAGGACACCGCAGTTGAATGGTGCGGCAGAAAGGCGTAATCGAACCCTATTGGATATGGTTACCTCTATGATGAATCGTGCTTCACTACCTATCTCTTTTTGGCGGTATGCCTTAGATACTGCTGCCCATATCCTTAACCGAGTCCCTACAAAGAAGGTTGCCAAAACACCTCACGAGATGTGGACAGGAAAAGCTCCCTCGTTGGCACATATCAAGGTTTGGGGTTGCGAGGCTTTCGTAATACGAGATACTCACGACAAGCTTGAACCTCATAGTGAGCGATGTATTTTCATCGGCTACCCGCAGAAATCCTTTGGATATCTCTTCTATAGACCGAAGGACAATGTTGTCTTCATTGCGAGAAGAAGAGTTTTCCGAGAGCGAGAACTCATAAGCCAAGGAGACAGTGGGAGGCAAATCGAACTTGAAGAGATTCAAGAGTCAATAGATGAAGGAACCTCTACCGCTGGCACTCAACCCGAGGAGGAAACTCCGCTTGAACCGATTGACGAATCCTTACCTCTTAGACGTTCCGATAGAGTTAGAGTTCTACCCCAGTTTTATGGTTTTCATATTACTACCGAAGGGGACACGTATATTAGTGATGGTACACTAATAAACCTTGATGAACCTAATAGCTATAAGGAAGCCATGGCAGGCCCGGAGTCTGCGAAATGGAAAGAGGCAATGGATAGCGAGATCCAATCCATGCATGATAACCAAGTTTGGAATTTGGTTGATAATGTGCCCGGACGTAAGACCGTTGGGTGCAAATAGATCTTCAAGAAGAAGACCGACGTGGATGGAAACATACACACATATAAAGCGCGATTGGTTGCGAAGGGCTTTACTCAAACTCCCGGAGTTGACTATGATGAGACCTTCTCACCAGTTGCGAAGATAAAATCTATTAGAGTGATGCTAGCTATTGCCGCATTTCATGATTATGAGATTTGACAAATGGATGTCAAGACCGCTTTCCTTAACGGAAAGTTGGCTGAGGATGTTTACATGGCTCAGCCAGAGGGGTTTGTGGATCCGAAGCATCCGAATAGAGTGTGTAAGCTTGAGAAGTCCATTTATGGACTTAAGCAAGCGTCTCACAGATGGAATCTTTGCTTCGATGAGAAAGTCAAAGAGTTTGGATTTGTACGAAGCGAAGATGAATCATGTGTATACGTCAAAGCCAGTGGGAGTATAGTAAGCTTCCTCGTTCTATATGTCGATGACATATTACTCATAGGAAACGACATCCCGACTCTGTAGGAAGTTAAGTCCTGGCTCGGGAAGTGCTTCGCTATGAAGGACCTCGGAGAGGCTTCTTACATTTTGGGAATAAGGATAGTAAGAGAAAGAAGTAAGAGACTAATTGGACTTAGTCAGAACACTTACTTAGAGAAGGTACTAAAACGTTTTAGTATGGAAAACTCAAAGAAGGGAGAATTACCGATACAAAGTAATGCCAAGTTGAGTAAGACTCAAAGTCCGAGTACCAAAGCTGAAATAGCAGAAATGAGCCGAGTACCATACACTTCCGCAGTTGGCTCAATCATGTACGCGATGACTTGTACTCGCCCTGATGTAGCCTTCGCTTTGAGCATGGTTAGTAGATATCAAGGGAACCCTGGCAGAGCCCATTGGATTGCGGTGAAGAATATCCTTAAGTACCTTCGGAGGACGAAGGAATGGTTCTTAGTCCTCGGAGGGAGTGATGACTTGAAGGTGCGAGGGTATAGTGACGCCAGCTTTCAGACCGACAGGGACAACCACCGTTCGCAGTCGGGCTGGGTCTTTACCCTGAATGGAGGAGCAGTGACATGGAAGAGTTCCAAGCAAGATCTTGAGGGCGATCAAATACTTCAGATGCTTGTGGTCCGTGTAGATGGTACATCGAACCCCTTACAAATAGTGACGCCAGATCTTGAGGGCGAATACCACTGCCCCCAACTCCAGATCGTGGGTGGGATACCTCGTCTCATGAAGCTTCAGCTGCCTCGATGCATACGTTATCACATGCCCCCTCTGCATAAGTACTGCACCCAACCCCGATATCGATGCGTCACAATACACCACAAAATCCTTCATCCCTTCTAGAAGGGCTAGCACCGGGGCTTCGCACAATTTCTGGCGAAGTATCTAAAATGAGGTCTGCTGCTCCGGACCCCATGAAAAAGCAACACCCTTCCGGGTCAACCTAGTGAGAGGCACGACGATCTTGGAGAAATCCCTGACAAATCTTCGATAATAGCCGGCCAATCCTAGAAAACTCCTTATCTCGGTGGGTGATCTTGACACTTCCCATCTCATAACCGCTTCAATCTTGGCCGGATCGACCAATATCCCATTCTGGTTAACAAGGTGTTCCAAGAACTGGACCTCTCGTAACCAAAAATCACACTTGGAGAATTTGGTGAAAAGCCTCTCCGACCTCAATACCTCTAGAATCTCTCTCAGATGCTCCTCGTTCTGATCTCTAGATCTCGAATACACCAAAATATCATCAATGTACACGATCACCGACCGATCCAGCATCGACTTACGCACCCTGTTCATGAGATCCATGAACGCAGCCGGTGCATTGGTGAGCCCAAAAGGCATCACCACGAACTCGTAATGCCCATAACGAGTTCTGAATGCTGTCTTCTGGATATCTTCATCCCGCACTCTCATCTGATGATATCCCGACCTCAAGTCTATCTTGGAGAACCAAGACGCCCCCTGCAACTGACCGAACAGATCGTCGATCCTTGGTAAAGGATAACGGTTCTTGACCGTCAACTTGTTCAACTCCCGGTAATCAATGCACATCCGGTGTGAACCATCCTTTTTCTTGACAAAAAGGATCGGCTCTCCCCATGGTGAGCTACTCGGTCTAATAAACCCCTTCCCCAGTAGCTCCTGAAGCTGCGAGGATAACTCCTACATCTCTGATGGCGCAAGGCGATAAGGCGCTGCTCCCAGAACCAAATCGATACGGAACTCTACCTGCCTCTCGGGAGGCACACCCGGCAACTCCTCAGGAAAAATATCCGGGAACTCGCGCACTATCGGAACCTCATCAATTGAACTTGGCCTCCCAGCGGCCACTCGTGTGTCCATCACATAGGCTACAAACCCACTACAACCCTGCTGCAAACTCTGCCTCGTTTTGGCAGCCGAAATTAACGCTGACCCACATCGGGTTCCCTCGCCGTACACCGTAAGTACTCCCCCACTAGGGTCTCGTATCATCACCAACTGACGCTCACCGTAAGTACTCCCAGTCTATAACAGCCCCAAATCAGCTAAACCAATCCATGGCCACTATGACACACACGTCCCCCATCGCAATCGGGACCAGATCTATCGGGAACTCCACACCGAAGATCTTGAGTATACATCCTCGAATCACATCTGTAGCATACACCGCTCGCTCGTCAGCTATAGAAACTCTCAGAGGTCGACTCAGCGCCTCTCGTCGGATACTGATGTGCTAACTAAATGCCAAGGAAACAAATGACCGACTCTCACCCGAGTCAAATAACACCAAAGCAGGTACAGAATTCACAAGAAAAGTACCTACGCATGTCATAATATAAACACAACACCTCAAACTCAACATAAATAAATGAAAGAATACATACTAGCCACGACATCGGGCGCTGCACGGACCTCCTCCGCTGTCAACTGGAAGGCTCTCCCGCGAGCCTTCAGTGCCTCGGCCTTCACCGGCCGAACCTCAGTAGCTCGCATGGTGGAAGAGGCAGATCCCTGATATGCTCCATGTGCTGTCCCCCGCAGTTGTGAATACTCGGCCTTCCGATGGCCCGTCTGGTTGCAATGAAAGCAAACCATGAATACCTTGGGGAAATCATTGGCTATATGCCCCTCCTTGTCACATTTGTAGCAAGCACCCGATCGACAAATCCCATCATGTCCCTTGCCGCACTTTCTGCAAGTGCGGCCCTTCTGGCCTCCAGATCTTGAATCGGTGGGCTTTTCCCGCTTGGCTGTCGGCTGAGACTGTGCCGGCCGCTGATCCATCCCCTGAGACTCAGCCTCCTCCCTGGCCTGAGTCTCCAACTCAATCTCCCTCTTCCGGGCATTCACCTGAAGCTCATCAAATGTCCGGTAAGTCGAATTCGATACGAACTCCCAAATATCACTCCTCAGAATGCTCAAATACCGGCTCATGCGTGCCTGCTCGGGAGACACCTGCTCAGGGCAGAAAATTGACCTCTCATGAAACTTCCTGGTAATCACCGTAACTGAATCAGTACCCTACTTGAGGGTCAAGAACCCCTGAGCCAACCGCTCCCTCTCCACTGGGGGAACATACTCGTCTCTGAACATGGTGGTGAACCTCTCCCAGGTCACCTCAGAAATCTTTGCAAGAGTGAAGTTTGCCGTCACAAACTTCCACCAGTCCTTCGCTCCCAAGCGAAGCTGGTTCAGTGCGAACCACACCCTCAGATGCTCCGGACATAAACACGTGTAAAAGCATTCATCGATATCAGAAACCCATCTCATCGCAGCGATCAGATCCTGCGTCCCATCAAACTCTGGTGGCTTCGTGTTGCTGAACACGCGAAACAACAACGAGTCACCTCCTTGAGGCCTGGCAGCACCCACAGCCTCAGTCACCGCTGCGTACCGCTCATTGAAAGTCTCAATCAATGTGGTCTTGATAGACCCAAACATCTTCTAAATCTCAGCTCGGATGGCAGCAGCCACCTCCTCATGAATCAACCTTTGGATCTCCTCCTCGCTAACACCACTGCTCTCAAGTGTGTGGTGTGTCCTAACCATGATGTCTCTCTGAAATACAACATAAAATTTTAGAGACCCGCTCGAGCATACTTGCACTCGATAACACATCCCTACTTGTTCCCTAGTACCCTAAGGATTCTTACTTGGACTGCGCACTGATACGGTGTCTTCGGTAGTACGGGCCCTTATACTACCGTCCACACCGCATTAGTATTCACCCCAAGTCCTCCTCCTTGGATCTCAGTTCACAAGTACTCTACATCTCGCTAGCATAGGCTACCTTTCGGTAAACCTCTCATAAGCTCCTCACTGCTACCTACTCACTCTCAAGCATCTAATAGCAGCAGAAATCTTCCTAGGCTAAGGTATCACAAATCAGGCCACTCTAGTCCTAATATGAATACCTAGCCTACTCTAGCATGCAGATCATATCATAACATATCTCATAACACATAATGTAAGGGTATTTTGGGAAATCACCGTTCGGGCGCTGACTGATCGTACACATTGTTTCGCTCTGCCTTTTTCCAAAATCCTTTGCTCTCTTATAAAAATTGTTTATTTATGAAAAACTTTCTCAAATCCTCAGTTTGAGTTCAGATGCATCCGAAGTTGCACCCGAATCCCTCAAACCAAGGCTCTGATACCAACTTGTAACGACATAAATTTTCAAAACAAATTTTCATTTTTAAATCATATTTTTAATCATCAAAACAATGTCAAACAACTGTATCCACTGTCATCATGACAAACAAATCCCAGAATCTCAAAAGATCTCAAATACATAAATTCTCTCAGTGTGTACGGATCATGTCGGCGACTTCCCACGGTCCTCGCTAGGACCTGAAACACACACCACAACAACTGTAAGCATAAATGCTTAGTGAGTTCCACAAAATACCACATACAACACATACGCCTTTCCAGGCCATAACTCTATGGGACTCTCCGGTCCGAGTGTCTCAGGGGACTTCCATCCCAAATCCCGGTATACCTTCTGGTCCTACCCGTATCGACCTTCCGGTCTGTAACCTCCTGACCTTCCGGTCCATGTCCTCTTGACCTTCCGATCCATATCATCTTGACCTTCTGGTCCTTATCATACATAGCATACATAACACATACATATCACATATCAGCATATAGCACATACATCTCATAGCATATAAGACCTTCCGGTCACACATAGGTACCCTTCCAGGTATACTATAGTGAGAAGACTCACCTCGGGTAACTCGGTAATCTCGAACTCGGTAAAACTTGGTCTAGCCTCCGCCTAATCACATGGAATAAGCACTCTAATCAATACACCTCTCAAGGCTAGACTAGATCCCTCTCTTAGCACTCTCAGAAGGGTAAAAGACCATTTTACCCCTCTCAAGGCTCAAAGACCTTAACATTGACCAAACCCTAAAAGTCAACCGAAAGTCAACTCTCATGGTTACGCTGTGCGTACCAAACATGTACGTTGGGCGTACCCAGCAACCTCACAAAAACAGGGAACGCGACCCCCTACGTTGTGCGTATTGGGATTACGCCCCGCGTAACTCCCAGTTTTAGACTCCTTTGCTTTTGGGGTCTTAAACGGTTAAGACCCACGACCAACTTTCAGATCTGACCTCCCTAAGCCTCTAAATCCATAAAGTTGGTGGATTTAAGCCTTTGCATGGCTGTGAGAGTCACCAACACCCAAATCTCTCCACTTTCAACACTCTAAAGCTCATAACTCAAGCATGACTCCATAACAACGACCAAGATGGGATTTTTATGGATCAACATCACTTATAACACTGAAATGGGACAGATCTAGGTTCATGGAGCCCCTCTTGCTCATAAAGTCTCCACCTTTGGGACTTAAACCCTAGAAATGGACCATAAAACACCAAACCAAAATAAAGAGGAATGTTCTGAGCTTTTTACCTCAAAGTGAAGCTCCTTCCTCTGGAGAACTCAGATCCAAGCTTGAACATCAAACTCTAGCCTCCACAAGCTCCTCTCCTCCTTCTTTACTAACACACCAAGGCACCTTTAGCTCAAAATACTCACACACTAGCTTTAGGACGAAGGAAATGCTCTCTTAGGGTTTCACTCTCTGAAATGGAGGCTGAGGATAAGGCCTTAGCATTCCTTATATAGTGCACAAGCCTTAAATTAGGGTTTGCATATGGGACCGCTACGCCCAGCATAACCATGGGTACGCCCAACGTACCTAGGCGAGTCTACGTCCAACTTAAGTGCATAAGTACGCGCAGCGTACTCTCCAGTACGCCTAGCGTACTCATTTGCAACACTTTCCCACTCAAGGGCTAACCTTGACAACTTGACAAAGGAGAAGGGTTAAATAGTTGTACCTGAGTTTCGAGATGTTACAATTTCGCTGGGAAGCGAGCACGCGTGTCGAGATTGGTGATTGAGAAGGTTGACCAGCTACTTAGGGACTCTGGGATGGTCCGTGTAGAGAGTATGGGTAGATGTGGCAGGTAGTATGGGCCCATACTACTGAAAGTAGAGGACCCATACTTGATGCAGGGAGTATTTGTTGGATATAGTGTCTAAGTCCATAACCTTATTTGGTATGTACTTGAACCGACCCGGCATGGTCCATTTGGGTTGCATGGCATTGCAATACTTGGATAGACTAAATGAGAGAATATGGCACTTATGATTATTAATATATTATAAGTTCTAATATATTAATAATAGTATTATTTAATTAGTATTTGATCAAGTATTAATCTAGTAGTAATTTGGTGATCAAAGTGAGACTAATTAAATATATAAGGGTTGATTATGACAATCATCAATTCTTTTATGGTGGATTAATGATCCATGGTTTATGGGTTATGGATGTAACCATTTGGAGCTCCATGGATAGTCCATGGGAGTTACAAACCCATGGGTCATGAGAAATGAAGAGTCATGACAATTAAGAGTATTCATGTGAAAACCCTAATTGTGACACCATTATAAAAGGGACCCTTTGGCTAGTGAAACCAGCACTAGTAAGGTTACTAGAGAGGGCATAACCGATTTTGAGTGCTAGAAGTATTCTCTCAAGTTATTCCAAGTTTTGTGGTGTTGTGTGAAGCATTTGAGGCACAACATTTGGGGTGCTAGGCTCACAAAGTCTCGAAGGAATCCAAGCAACAACAAGGTATGTATTTCTACTAGTTTTATATTTTATGTAATCCCCATGCCATGCTAGTTAGGATATAACCTTGAAAAAGAAATTTGCATGTATATAGAGAAAACATAGATTCAAGGTTATTAGGGTTTCATGTACACTTAGGAAGTTTTAGAATGCTCAAAACCCATCAGTGGTATCAGAGCCTAGGATTGTTTTCTGTATACTTGATGCAAAACTGCTTGAAAATCGAAAAAAACTGCTCACTGTCAACTATACTCGCCGAGTTCATGGGGAGGACTCGCCGAGTCCATGTACAAATTCATCCTACTCGTCGAGTAGGATCATGCACTCGACGAGTAGGTGCGTGCTGGGCAGTCTTTTCGTGTTTTGTTGCTGGAAATGGATTAGAATCATTATCCCAATCTGTTTTGGACTTGTAAAATCTGTTTTTCAAAATGATAATGATTATGTTAATCCATTTTACATGACTTTTAACAATTTCAAAGTATTATATATGTTCATATGATTTCTTGAAATTGCTTGACATGAATTTGTGTTCTTATGAGTTTTTAGAAGATCATAGGAATTATGTGTAACCACCATGTGTGTTTAATTCTTGATCTTAATTGTATTGATGGTGTCCATAACTTGTCCTCAAGTTATGGATAACCAAAAGTCACTTCTTTTAATTGTGATTAAAGAACTAAAGAGGTTTCATAAAATGAAGAGTCTTCATTTTTATGAACCATTAAAACTCATAAGTTACAAATTGAAGAGACTTGAAATAGTTTCAATTCTTTCCCTCAAGTTTTGGAATTTGAAAAGTCTTACACTCTAATGGGTGTCTACTCTCACCCACCGCTTCCTTGATCGGTGGAGGGTCGTTAGCCGAACGAGTAGGATATATGACTTTAAATTCTCATTAAAAGTATAATGAATTATAAAGTAACTATACATTATAAATTCCCAATCTTAGTTGCTTTAGGAAAATGTGAAATTGGTGCTAGCCCATAAAATTACACTTTGTACCTTACCAAGTCGTTAGTGGAGCGTGTGTGGTTAACCGGCACACTAACATGGACTAGTAAGAGTGGCAAAGGGTAACTTGACTTTATTATAGATCGGTGGAGCGTGTGTGGTTAACCGGCACATCGATTAGGTAATATTGTTAAGGGTACCAAGTCAATTTGTATGGTTATTCACACCTTGTTTGCGATCCTCGGCATCCCAGTCACAAACTTGAGAGGGCACATTCGAGATTCAAACATGCCATTGAAAAGTTCAATGTATCTCAAAAGATCTAGGAGTTTTCAAAACCAATTAAACCTAATAATAAAATATTTCGTCTTATGGTGGAAATTGGTAAATCGTCATTTACCTACCTTCAAATATTTTATAGTGTGGATTACGGCATCCCTCTTCCACCTATAAATAGTTTGTTGGATCCTAGCCTTAATATTTCATTTGGGTGACTTATTAAGGACTCTTAATCTAATGAAACTTATCTTCCTTCTATTCCAGATGTCTTCCAATAACGCTGCTGGCTCAAACCCTACAGGCTCCTTTTCCCTAATGAACTTGTGTGGTAAGGTCATCTTTGATGGATCCAACTTTAATGAGTGGATCAGAAACATCAGGATGATTAACCGCTATGAGGACAAAGAATATGTCCTTGATAGGGAGCTTAAGGTTGTTAATGAAGCCACTACTACTCCAGAAGAGCTTGCGGAGTTCATTGCGCATGAGAAGGATGCCACCAAGGTGTCCTGCATCATGATGGCCACAATGACTCCGGAACTCCAAAAATCTTATGAAGATTTCTACCCCTATGAGATGCACCTAGATCTGATGGAAAGATACCATCAGAGCGTGCGTCAAGAGAGGTATGAAATCATTTCCTCCATGATAACCGCAAGGATGAAGGATGGTGAACCCATCACCGGTCACTTGCAGAAGATGTAGAGGTTTGTTGACCGGTTGCTAAAGCTCTATGTTGACTTCCCTGAGGAATTGGCGATTGACATCATTCTCTATTCCTTACCTTCAAGTTATGATCAGTTTCGTATGGCTTATCATATGAATAAGGAGGAAGTCACACTTAGCAAACTTCAAGGACTCTTAAGGACAGCTGAAAATGGCCTTAAGGGTAAAGCGGTTGCTACTTCTACTCCTTTAACAGCCCCTGTTCTTGCAATTGGGCAAGGGAAGGGTAAGAAGAGGAAAAACCCTTCAAAGGGTACCAAGGGTAAGACTCTTGATGGTTCCTCTTCAAGTGGGACAAAGAAAGGTCCCATTACTCCTTCTTCGAACCCAAAGGAAGCACAGTGCTTCTATTGCCAAGATAAGGGACACTTCAAGCGAAGCTGCGCCAAATATCTGCAAGATGTAAAGGATGGGAAGGTTAAACCCACCCATGCAGGTATTTACACAATATTGTCTAACAACTCATCTAATGCTAATTCTTGGGTGCTTGATACAGGGTGTGGTATCCACATTTGTACTGATTTGCAGGCACTAAGAAGAAGTGAGCAAGTGGAGCACGGGAAGATAAACTTAGTCATGGGCAACAGGAAAGCATCACCTGTTACCAAGATAGGAGTTTATTCTTTATTGCTTAATAATGGGTTAATATTAGATTTGAATAAGTGTTGTTACTCGCCCGAAATGGCGAGAAATATTATTTCCTTTCATGGCTTGTACAAACAAGGTTTTACTTTTTCATTTGATAATAAAAATGGTGCTATTAATGTTTATTACAATGATGTATTTTACTTTAAAGCAATACCTTGTGATGGTGTATATGAAGCCGTGAATGATGTAGACAATCTAGGAAATAATGTGTTGTATATTGATTCTTCTTATAGCTTGGATAAAGCATCCTTGTGGGATTGTCGTCTTGGACATGTTAGCAAGAAGCGCATAGGCCAACTCCAAAAGGCTGGAGTCTTGGAATCATTTGACCTCAAGTCAGATGATAGTTGCGAGTCTTGTTTACTTGGAAAAATGACAAAGTCGCCCTTCACATGTACTTGTGATAGGGGTGAAGGTTTGTTGGACCTTGTACACACAGATGTGTGTGGGCCCTTCAGAGTTGCTACAAGGGATGCTAATCGTTATTATGTAACTTTTACTGATGATTACAGTAGATATGGATATATTTACTTAATCAAGCATAAGTCAGAAACCTTTGAAAAGTTCAAAGAGTTTAAGCAGGAAGTTGAGAATCAATTGGGCAGGAACATCAAGATGCTCCGATCCGATCGGGGAGGAGAGTATCTTAGCATTGAGTTCCTTGACTATCTTAAGGAATGTGGGATTGTCTCACAATTGACACCTCCCAGGACACCACAGTTGAATGGTGTAGCTGAGAGGCGCAATCGAACCTTGTTGGATATGGTTCGTTCCATGATGAGTCGAGCTTCGTTACCAATCTCTTTCTGGGGGTATGCCTTAGAGACTGCCGCCCATATCCTTAATCTAGTCCCTACTAAAAAGGTTGCCAAAACACCTCACAAGATGTGGACTGGGAAAGTGCCCAATTTGGACCACATCAAGATTTGGGGTTGTGAAGCTTTTGTGAGGCGTGAGACTCATGACAAGCTTGAGCCCCGAAGCGAGAGGTGTATTTTCATCGGCTACCCACAGAGATCCTTTGGTTACCTCTTCTACAGACCCAGTGACAATGTGGTCTTTGTAGCAAGAAGAGGAGTCTTTCGTGAGAGATAATTCATAAGCCAAGGGGACAGTGGGAGGCAAATTGACCTTGAAGAGCTTCAAGAGTCAAGTGGTGAAGGAACCTCAAATGCTGTCAGCCAACCTGAGGAGGAAACTCCTGTTGAGCCGATAGATGAGTCTGTACCTCCAAGACGTTCCACTAGGATGAGGAACACACCTGATTTTTATTATCGTTATCACATCACCACCGAAGGTGATACATTTATCAATGATAGTACACTAATAGATTTGGATGAACCTAATAATTATAAGGAAGCCATGGCAGGCCCTGAGTCTGCGAAATGGAAGGAGGCTATGGACAGTGAGATTCAGTCCATGTATGACAATCAAGTTTGGAACTTGGTTGACAATGTACCAAGTCGTAAGACAGTTGGGTGCAAATGGATCTTCGAGAAGAAGATCGACATGGATGGGAAAGTACACACTTATAAAGCGCGATTGGTTGCAAAGGGCTTTACTCAAACTCCGGGAGTGGACTATGATGAGACCTTATCACCAGTAGCTAAGATTAAGTCTATTAGAGTGTTAGCCATAGCTGCATTTCACGACTATGAAATATGGCAAATGGATGTCAAAACCGCTTTCCTTAATGGGAAGTTGGCTGAGGATGTTTACATGGCTCAACCAGAGGGTTTTGTCGATCCAAAATACCCTAATAGAGTGTGTAAGCTTGAAAAATCCATTTATGGATTGAAACAAGCATCTCGCAGGTGGAATCTTTGCTTTGATGAGAAAGTCAGAGAGTTTGGCTTTACTAGGAGTGAAGATGAGTCTTGTGTGTATGTCAGGGCTAGTGGGAGCATAGTTAGCTTCTTGGTGTTGTATGTGGATGACATACTTCTCATAGGAAACGACATCCCAACTTTGCAGGAGGTTAAGGCCTGGCTTGGGAAGTGTTTTGCTATGAAGGACCTTGGGGAAGCTGCCTATATCCTAGGGATAAGGATATTGAGAGATAGGAGTAAAAGACTAATTGGACTTAGTCAAAGTACTTATGTGGATAAGGTACTGAAGAGGTTCAGTATGCAAGATTCCAAGAAAGGAGAATTACCAATCCAGAGTAATGCCAAGTTAAGTAAGACTCAGAGTCCGAGTACAGAGGCTGAGATAACTGAAATGAGTCAGATACCATATGCTTCCGCTGTGGGCTCGATCATGTATGCTATGACTTGTACTCGCCCTGATGTGGCCTTTGCTTTGAGCATGGTCAGTAGATATCAAGGGAACCCTGGCAAGGCACACTGGATAACGGTAAAGAACATTCTCAAGTATTTGCGGAGGACTAAGGACTGGGTCCTTACCCTCGGAAGCAGTGATGACTTGAGAGTGGAAGGATATAGTGATGCTAGCTTTCAAACTGATAGGGATAATTTCCGTTCTCATTCGGGCTGGGTCTTTATCCTAAATGGAGGAGCAATTACTTGGAAAAGTTCCAAGCAGGAGACAGTAGCTGATTCGACTTGTGAATCAGAGTACATAGCAGCAAGCGAGGCAGCAAAAGAGGCGATATGGCTGAAGAACTTCATCGGAGACCTTGGAGTTGTACCAGCTATAAAGGAGCCAATGGAAATTTTCTATGACAGTGAAAGTGCGATTGCTTTGGCTAAAGAACAAAGAGATCATGGGAGATCTAGGCACATTGACAGAAAATACCATTTCATCAGACATAGAATAGAAGAAGGACTCCTCGTGGCAAAGAGGGTATCATCGGATGAGAACCCGGCAGATCCCCTCACGAAGGGGCTGAGCAGGGTTAAGCATTTACAGGATGCAAGGCGCATTGGCCTGAAGGATGATATTAGTTTCAATAATTAGATTCCTGAAACTTGTAAAATGTAATTGACATTTGATGATAAATAAAAGTTGTTATTTATTTATGAGTAAGGTGTTACTATCTTGTGTTGATTGTTTACTATGTTTCAATTTTGCATGTTTTTACTTCCAGAATAATTATGTTATGGTATATATCATATTATTCAAACCATCCACAGTCGGTCAAACTTTGGAAGTAAGTATTGATTCAAGACTGTCATGAATCTGGCTTGTATGATTTGTCTAAAGTGCTTTAGATAATGCAATGGTTGCTACAACATTCATGAGTACTCATAAGGGCTGAGTATTGGATTCAACCCACGCTCACTTGCATCACTTCATGGAATTTATCTCGAGTGATCGTGAGACGGTAATATCATATAAATCTTCAAACTTAGAGATATGAGTTGTTGACTATGAGTTGGTTATTCATTTATTGTACGAAAACGCATTGGTAACTCGATGTTATAACACGTGCCTTTGTGAGTAATTCAACAAATAGTTAGTACAAGCATATCAGTCGAAGTTTATCTGTTCCTTCTAGAAATAGAAGCGATATCTGGGCCCCTCGATGATTTGGTTTTGACCCATGTACCTGTTGGATTAGTGTCTAAGTCCATAACTATTTTGGTATGTACTTGACCCGATGGTGCATGGTCCTTTTGGGTTGCCTTCACCAAAGCAACTTGATAGGATGAATTATGGAGAGAAAGGATTAAATATGATTTATTAATATATTATGAGAATAATATATTAAAGGAGAAATCATATTGTTTAATTAATATTAGTCAATAATTAATTGGTAATTAGTTTTGTGACTAAAAGAGATTAATTAAACTTAAGGGACTGGAATTGTAATTATAAGATAATTGCAATTTGGGCCATGGATTGCCTTTTATTATAAGGTGGACGAATTCTATGGGGGAAGCCCATATGAAATCGTCCAAGGCCTTAAGGAAAGGGCTCCTTGGGTTGCTTAGGGCTTAAGCATCCAAATTAGGGTTTCCTTGTTAGATAACCCTAATAGCCTCACTATATATAGAACCCTTAAGGCTCAAAAACGTGGGGAACTTCTTTTCTAGGGTTAGAACACGTTTTGGGCAGCCTCCATCCTCTCTCCTCTTCATCCTCTTGCTTATGGTGTTTGTGAGCCATTAGAGGAGTGACACTTGTGACTCTAAGCCTTCCAAAGTCAATTCAAGGAGGAATTGGGATTGTTATTGCTACCTAACAATCAAGGTAATATCTTAAACCTAATTATATGTTAATATAGATTTCCATATGCTAGAATTAGGGTTTATAGTCTTGGATTCAAAGCATGTACAATAGAGAAACCTAGATCCAAGCATTAGGGTTTGTATGAGCACATAGGATGTCTTATGACCAAAACCCATCAGTGGTATCAGAGCCTTGACTGGTTTCTATTGTATTGATGCTTGATATGTTTAAAAAAAATCGATTTTTGGTTTCTGGAGGGTGGACTCGCCGAGTCCATAGCTGAACTCGCCGAGTCCATGCAGACTCGACGAGTCAAAGCCTGACTCGACGAGTCAACTCGTCAGATGGGGATATTTTCGCGATTTCTTGCTGTTTTTGATTATGGATAGTTACCTTATCATGTTAGATCAATATAAATCCGATTTTATGATATATTTGACTATATTCTTGATCTAATTGAAGATATTTATCAATTAATAAGATAATTGTTTCCTTATGTGATAATTGTTTAATTATTTTGACTAAATTGATAAATTGTTTTGCAAGAAATCATTAAACAAATCAAATATGGATAATTATGTAATTAAATGTTAATTTAGATTATTTTTTATTTGATCCTTGTGCTTTGAAAAGTTTCATATTTTTCCCTTTAGGTTTTATAGTTTAAATTTGAACCCAAAAGTTTTGTTGTTTTTGAAATTTAAATAGTTAAAACCCTAATGTTTTGAAAAATGTTTCAAAACTTGCCCTCAATTTTTGGAATTTAAATTTTGATTAATTGTTTAATTTTGATGTATATTTAAATTCTAAACCTAATGTGTTGAAATGTTTCAAAACTTGCCCTCAAGTTTTGGAATTTAAAAGTTGATTAAAGTTTAATTAGGAATGTTAAATTCTAAAACTCTAGTATAGTTTTGAAAAAGTTCAAATCACACCCTTATGGTTTTATTAATTAATTAAGGTGTATAATTAAAAGAAGTTTAATAAATCCATAAAAGTTTTGGTTTACAATTTAAGTGAATTAAAAGTATAATCGTTAAATTTAACCACCTAATATTTTAAAAGTGTAAAATATACCCTATACTATATATAACATTAAAAGTCTAACATTATATATATGTATGAGTAAAAGTCAGTCTTACAGTTAGTAGGCCTCATTCACGAAGCTGGTCTACAAGGGGTGTTTAAGGAAATTGCCTATAAAATGGCGATTGAATGGGTATCCACTCTTACCCACCGCACTCTTGACTAGTGGAGGGTCGTTAGCCGAACGGGTAGGATAGGACGAAACCTTCCATTATAAGTATAATGAATTATTAAAGTAACTAAATGTTTTCATAAAATTCCCAATCTTAGTTACTTAGGCAAAAGTGAATTGATGCAATTCCATGAAATTACACTTTGTGCCCTTGCAAAGACGTTGGTGGTTTACCGACACACTAAATGGTTCTAAGCAAAGGTAGCAAAGGGTGGCTCAATGTTTGTCATAGTTCGGTGGAGCGTGTGTGGTTTACCGGCACATCGAATAGGTGACTGTAACATGTGAGGGCACCATGTAAGTTTGCATGGTTATTCACACTCGCTTTGTGATCCTCGACATCCCAGTCACAAACAAGAGGGGCATATCGAGATTTAAACATGCCATTGAAAGTTCAATGAATCTCAAAGAATCTAGGAGTTTTCATAGATTTAAAACTTAAATTCCTTTTCGTTTTTCATGGTGGAAATTAGTGAATCGTCATTCACTTACCTTCAAATGTTCTGCAATTTGGGTTACGGCACCCCTCTCCCGAGTTATAGAATATTGTGTTGGGTCCTAGCCTTAGTATCTCATTTGGGTGATTTACTAAGGAATCAATCAATCAACTAACTTGAATTCGTTTTTCTCCCATTTTTTAGATGTCAAAGTTTGACAACTATGGCCTTCTCAAATCCCGTGGAACAAGCCTTCCACATGAAGATGATATTCCACGATTCGATCGAGGAACAAGAGATCATGCTTCACTTCCTCCTCCTCCTCCTCAAATTATTCTCCCTAACCCACAAGTTCGAAGGCTTGAAAAGTTCAAGATCACTCAAGCCCTTTTGGCAAGTAAACATAAAGAAGGAAAGTCGGTGTGTGCACATGTCCTAGGGATGAAGTCACACATTGATAGGTTAAGAATGTTGGGATCCGTTGTCTGTGAGGAAATGGTTGTTGATTGGGTTCTTCAGTCACTTCCTAACTCATATAGCGAGTTCGTAAGAGAGTACTATATGATGAACCGCGACGTGACCATTATAGATCTCACTTATATGCTTATTGCTGCTGAATCAGCAAAGATTTGGCGCAATAGAAAAGCAAAGTTGATCGGTGAATCTGCCTTCAAGAACTCTATGGATATAAACAATGGCAACGAAAGACATGCTATGATCGAAAAGTTTGATCATAAGAGAAAGGCAATGTTTGAAGTAGTTCCATGTCATGTTCCAAAAGAGTCAATCTGCTTTATTGCCAAGAGAAAGGGCATTGGAGACGAAGTTGCCCCACTTACCTAAGAGATCTAAGAGATGGGAGAGTCGAAACGTATGTCTCTAATATAGGTAAAACCCATTAACTAACTCTTTTAAGCTTCTATTCTAGATCCTTAATACATAATGTGATAAGATTACAATTGATGTTTTGGTAGGATCGAAGAAAAGAAAGGAAGCTTAAGGGAAGAAGTGAGCAGAATCTAACCGTGAAGGAATGGATTTCGATCGCATTTCTTGAAGATTAGATTTTTGAGCTACTACTTAGAGTTAGAATTAGATTGCTAAGAAAGAAGTATTAGCATAGTTTTTCAATGAATTGCATTTTAAGGACAAATTTTTCCGCAATAAAAATAAATTTTGATTTTATATTATTTATTTATCCTTGCAATGGCGTATATGAAAAATTGATGTTTGAATGTTTCTATAATGGATTTGGTACTTATTGTGTTATGGAAAGTCGAGAGTTTACCGAATAGGGAGAGTTTCTCATCGCCCAAAGTTTCAATTGGACAGAAATTTGGAATCACGCAACTTGGTTGCATGATGAATGAAAAATCTCATATTTGGAAATAAGACTAATTCATTGACAAAGTGTCAAGTGAAGGACTAGGAGATTGAATACACAAAGTTGTGTGTTGATCAAGTTCACCATAAGAGTAACAAAGATATTCGTCATGATTTACTAAAGGTTTAGTAAATATGATTATACTTACAAGATTAAGTGTAATTCTGAATTGATTAAAGGGTTTAGATCAATAGCAGAACGAATAAGAAGAATCAAGCAGGCAGAAAGATAAAAGTTTCTCCATTTTAAGAAGATGGGAGAGTACCTTTTATGCTTTATGATAGGTCCTAATTATTAAGAACCATATCTCAATTGATCCTCTAAATGAGTCTTAGTACAACTGTATGTCTAAGAAGAGGAATCAAGAATTGAAGAAATGGTTAAATCAAAAAGTCAATCATACTTCGTTCCAAAACAAGTCTTAGAGTTAAGATTGTGACAATGAGTGACAAGTATTTAAAAGGTTTATAACATTCATCAAATGTGGAAAGTTGTGATGTCTTGGATAAGACAAAGACTAACTAGGACCAATTTATGAAGTGTTTGATAAAAACTACACTAACTCTTGAATATTTGTTTGTCAAGAAATGTTTATTGACAAGAGAATCTTATATGACAAGGAGTCAGTGGGAGTCTTAATGGTCTTGAAAGGTTTCAAGAACAAATCAAATAAACCTTATCGATCATCACTAGCACACGAGTTGAGGTTTACAACCTATCGTGTTGACATTATTTTGTTTATGTGCTGTTCCAATTGAGTTAATTATGCATGTGAGTTCTATGAGTTCTCATTTTGAACGCATAAAAGGCAAAGCACCTTAATCAATGAAAGGTACATTGATAAGAAAGGGTGAGCTGCTTAACTACTTAGAAGACATGGTGGGCAGCTGTGCTACCATAAGGCAAGAAATCAAGAAAAAGAAAGATCGGTCCATATAAGTTTGAATTTGTCGTAAACCTTAGTTTTGAAAAATTCACATGGATAGGAACAAATACACCGTTTAAATCTAAGTGTCATAAGATTTCCTCCTTCATGAAAATGATTGTGAGGAAATGCTTTCACTAAGAAAGATTTTAAGAAGATGGTGATTGTAAAATTGCATTCTCGAATTCGATTATGGTTACGGTATCCCTTTCCATAATTTGAATTGTGAGGTTTGGCAATTAGTCTTAATTGTTTAGACACACATATGAACTATCTAAGGAAAAGGTGTATAAGTTCAAGAAGCCTTGATAAAAGATTATCAAAGCATTAAGTATTAGAAACATGGATTTAAGAAATTCAATAGGTATTGTTTTTCTGAAAGTTAAGATGTTTATGAATACATGTCGAAGCTAGTGGGAGCATAAGAGTTATGTTTATAATAATCATCATTATAGTGGGAGCATAAATGTTATGATTGTATGATTATTAAGGCACGTATTGCAAGTTGGCAATATTAATTATAGAAAACAAGAGTTATACCTTGCAAAGTAGTAAGGGTTATAAAGTTGTTTTGCTATAATTAAGGGAGAGAATATTATGCTTCATTTCAAATCTAAAGGCTTAGGTTGAGAAATGTTAATAAATTTAGTCTAAGGTACATAGTGTGTTCTTAAAATTTCGATTATGATTACGGCATTCCTCTTCACAATTCGAATTTTGAGAACATAGCAAATAAAACATTATGTGTCGTGTCCCATACGCTTTTGGTATAGGATCGATTGAAAATGCTTTAATGTTTGACCATTCTAAAATCTTCCAAATGTCTAGCGCATTTAGAGGGAAAAGGGACTAGAATCGGTTTTGACTAAAATAATTAAACAACTATCAAAGGACAATCCAAAGTTCGACGAGGATTGGTCGCTTATGAGTAGTTGGAAGTATAGTATTGGAAAATATGGAAATGTTTCCATATTGGTTTCATGTATCCATAGAAGAGATATAGGTGGGGTATGAGGCCCTTTTCAGTGGTGCTTTCCGAGTTATAGGTTCGAGCTATGTATGGATGAAGAGCGATTTCGAGGATGAAATCAAATTAAGTGGGGGAGAATCGTAAATCCTGGTTCCGGGGTATATCATTTCTATGGTTATAATGAGTTTCATGGGCGACTCAACGAGTTGATACCTCAACTCGTCGAGTAGGGTTGCGTTGGGTGACGAGGATTTATGAGCTTGCTCGACGAGTCTGTGTTTCGACTCGCGGAGTCAGCGCTGGCGAAGGAAACCCTAAACTTTCGGGCCTGCGACCTACTTAAAGGAATTTATAGCCTCATTTGCGGCTCATCTTCTGTTCAACTCTCCTGTGTGAAACCCTAGGCGGCCATGGAAGCTAAGAGAGAGTCCTTGAGCTTGTATGAAGTGTTTTGATGGATCTTTTTGGAAGAAGAGGAGTGAGCTTCAAGCAAGGAGTGCGATGAGGCTGTGGGATCTAGCATTTCTTCTCTAAGAGCTTCTCTGGAAGGTAAAAAGCCCACACCTTTCTTATCTATTTAGTTGGACCTCATATCTATGCAAGTTTAGGGTTTTTCTCATTTTGGTTGGGTTCTTGAGTAGCATGTGTTATCAAGAAGTCTAGACCTCAGATATGGAACTTATGAGGTCCTTAGAGTATAGATTTTCCAGCTTTATTCATCTTTAAAAGGGTTTTTGGGCTTAATCATTCATGAAAGGAATGTATTAGCATTTTGGAGCAATAACCTCATGTATGAACGTAAAAATCGAAGCTTTACATGATTATTGGGCCTTGGGATGATAGATCTAGTGTTTGGAGTGATAGATTTGATTGAGATCATCTGAATGAACATTTGGTCCGAATGAACTCGCCGAGTTAGTGAGCCGACTCGACGAGTTGGTTAGGGTTTGTCCCGAAGAGATGAATCATGCGATAGCTCGACGAGTTGGGGTCAACTCGACGAGCCAAGCTGGACTGTCACGAGACTTCTGAGGAAAATAATTGAACTCGACGAGTCGCAGGGGTGCACTCGGCGAGTCGGGTCAAACATAGACTGTTGAATCGAGTTTGACTTTTGTTGACTTTGGGGTTTTGGTCAACATGAGTAGTAAAGACCATGGAGGGGTAAAATGCACTTTTATCCACTTCAAAAGAGTTAATGAGAGAAAGAATAGCCTTCGGTCATTAAAGTTGTGATTAGAGTATCACTTAGAGATATTCATTCCCTGTGTTAGGCGGAGGCTAGTTCGAGATTCAGGAGCGAGATCTTTACTTGGTGCTTGTCAGGTGAGTCTTCTCACTATACATTACCTAGAGTGGTATCTATGTGCAGACCGAAGGGTCTTATGTGTATGTGTATGTTTGAGATTTTTGTGCATCGTGTTATATGTATGCTATGTGTTATATAGACCGGACCAGAAGGTCCAACAAGTCATGAGGCCAGAGGGTCCTCGATCAGACCGGACCGAAGGGTCCAACGAGTTAGACCGGACCAGAGGGTCCAACGAGCTACGGGACTGGAGGGTCCCGCTGAGGCACATTGACCAGAGGGTCATACCGAGTTATAGCCTCGAGTAGCTTATGTGTTGTATGTGGTATTTTGGGGAACTCACTAACCTTTGTGCTTACCGTGTTATGTGTTATGGGTTACAGGTTTCTCAGGATCGCGGAACGGCACCGGATTGATTCTACACACCAAAGAAAGAGTTATGTTTTGAGGATCATGGTTATTAATGGAGCTGTGTTTTGGAAATTGAATAAACAAGATTTTTATACAATATGTTTTGAAAAGTATGCGGTTTTAAAATGAAAATTTTGTTTTGAAATTTACGTTTTTACAAATTGCACACGATTTTCACCCCATACTTATCAAAAAGTGTGCTCTTCGGATCTCATCTCTAACGCTAATGACTTCTCTTTTTTTCTCTCTCGATAAATTAACAATTTTGCAAACAAAACAAACTCTAGGCTGCAAAAAGAAAACAATCATTCATCATCCGATTACATCAGTTAAGAATTCAAATAAAAATAAAACACAAATTTAAAACACACCAAAAAAACGAAGAATAAAAACTCAAATAAAAGGATAGATAAGTCATCATGCATTATCATCATCATCATCGTCTCCATGTCCTCCACTCGACCCGACCCCAAAGTTGCGTGAGGCCCATATCTCCTCCTACGTCGGAATGTAGGGACCATGTGGTGGCATGTCGGGCTTTCGCTCAATCTGAAAGTGCGTATAAATCATATCAATAGCCCGATTTTGATAATGTATCATCCCTCGTATGTTATCCAAATAGTACCCGACCCGACTTTGTAAAGGGTCGGTGTGTACTCCTCCAATGGGTACATCTTGAAATTGTTGTTGTGGCTGGCCCTGTTCTCTTCTTCCTCTTACACTTCTACACCCACGTTGTCTAGTCTGCTCTTCAGGTTTCTCGAATGGTTCAACCTCATAATCTATCGGTATACTCCAATTTGTTCCCATGTTGATTACAACATTCATTGACTCCAAAAAAAACTTAAAGTAAGATTGGTACCCTTGATGTATGTAAGAGTACGAATCACTCTCGGAATGAACACACTATACGAATTTGCCAAACGAGTGACAAAATGCCCACCCACTATTGGCTCCCGAATCTCGAAGTAACCACTTTAGTAGCCAAATATTGCGCAAGAAAATAAGGAATACTGCAACAAACTTCCGGTGTGATGATGCTTCAAATAAAAAACAAATTCAAAGTCGTCACTTTATCCCCATGTTTTTTATGGTTGATTGAAAATGTCATGAGGCGGGGAATGAGATGATGGATGGGAGACCGGATTTGGCTTTCTTGAGATACCGCAGAATGAAATATTCCATTAGTTATTGTTGTCCAAAAACCATACACATTTACCCCTTCAGAGTAATCCTAAGCAACTGATCTCAAAAACTTGTCAAAAATGGGAGACATAGCTTCATGTTGTTCGTACAAGCCCATTCTCCATGCGAACTTGACCAAACTACATTCTCTATATTGGCCACTAACACGAAAAAATAAAGTCGTGAAAAAATGAGGATCAATTGTCTTTGCTTCAAAAGAAATTGTTGAGAAAAATTCAACACATAACTCTTTGAAAATCGGTTCCTTAATCGAAAATAAAATTTTCCACCTATTGCAAGTGAAAGAAATCCCATTTTCAACATACGTATTTATGAGGTATGGGTGTAATCTTTCAAAAATCCCAATTTCATTCAGCTTGTTTCAGTCTATTGTTGGTGAAATGACAAATTCACGATTGTAGATCCATCCTAACATGTTTGTATAGTTGTTCAATATCTCATGTGGGAGATCATACGAAAATTCATAAAACGGGTGTAAGCTTGAGACATCGCCTTGTTGCTGTTGAGGAGCTTTTCTCGGACCCATAATACCTGTAAAATAGAAAACAAACCAATCCCAAATAAAAACACAACAAATTTACTGTTCACAGAAAAAACAGGAAACTGGACGTCTAGTTTCCACGTTGTGGGGATGAAACTCACGATGTAAGTTGGGTTCTGCAGGAAAAACGAAAGCAAATTTCATTACATGCAAAATCGAATCAAAATAACCAATGGGGTTTGCTTAAGAAATGAATCTAAGTCCATAAAACCAACATGTAGGAACAATTTTGCTAGAAATAGTACCAATTTTGACATTTTCATCTCAAGAACAAACCCTACCTCCTAAACGCTTAAAATTAGTAAAAATAAAGTATTAGAGCATGAGAATCTTACCTTAATTGAAAGTGGAACACGAAACCAGCAGAAAATAGAAGTAAATTGCAAAAAATCGGCCACAAAATGCAAGTGGGCACCGATGTCGGTATTCCTTTGTGAGTGGGGTTAAATAATGAAAGTCAAATCCTTCTATCTGCATATAAGTTATGGTCCCTGTTTTAAACCCATGGAACCACGGTTACAAAATTAATTAAACTTTCATATTAAAAACTAAAAATTATTAATCAGTTATTTCAAATAAATTATTAATTAATAAATATTTTTTAGTTATATAAAATTATAATCATTGATTTAAATAAATAGAAATTATAGCACTTTATAATTTGTATTAATTTTATTTTAATTTTTATTCTAATGTTATTAATTAAATGTAATTAGAATTGGAAATTTGAAATGGATAATTAATAAATTAAAAAGTGGCATTACATTAATTATGAAGCCTAATAGGATGACACATGACAAAAAAAAAATAAACATATTATTTTATTAGAATTAGGATATATATATATATATATATATATATATATATATATATATATATATATATATATATATATATATATATATATATATGGTGAGGTTCAATAAAGAACCATAATTAACAATGAACCAAAGAACCAATCGTGATCGTCGGAAATCATAATGATCAACGGCCAAGGAAATAGATGTACACTTATACATTGGACGCACACACAATAGATTATACAAAAAAATTCACCTCCTTAACAAAAAAACTCACCTCTTTTTTTCGTTTAAATTTTTTTTAGGCCTAATTATTTTATCGAAAAAAAAAAAAACGAATCTGCCGTTGTTCTCGATTTTTCGTCATCTTTCCGTAGAGATCCATGTTGATATATATAAAAAATGAACTTTTTTTTCGAAAAAAACTCAATTCATTTTGTTAGTTTTTTTCAATATTTAAGTTTATTTTTATTAAAAAAAAACTAATTATACCAAAAAAATTATTTTTTTGTACTCTATTAATAAACATCAACATTGACTAAAAAAAACCTCGGTTAGTGTTGATTCACACTGTGAATCTAAACTGTAAATATTTCAATTTTTAACATTCACAGTATGAAAAGGCTCGATCGGTTTAGATTCACATTGTGAATCTGACTTACTATTATGCACATCGTGTGTCTAAGAATGTTCATAATGTGAATCCGAACAGGTTCACAATATGAATCTGAAGAGGTTCAAAATGTGAATCTGAACTGAAATATCGTTTTTTTTAACATGATTATGAATCTATGTTTAAAAAGTATCAAAAAATATGAATTTTAAACAAAGAAAGTGAAGTGGGTTTTTTTCGAAAAAAAAAATCGTTTTTCATATATCATTATGGATATCTATGGAAAGAGGACGTAAAATCGTGAACAACAATATATTCGGTTTTTTTTTTCGATAAAAAACATAGCCTAAAAAAATTTTAAACGAAAAAAGTAAGTTGGTTTTGTTATAATCTGATGCATGTGCGTCTATTACAACCATTCCTTTTGCCGTTGATCGCTTTAAATTTCGACGATTTGGATTGATTTTTGGTTATTTGATTAATATATATATATATATATATATATATATATATATATATATATATATATATATATATATATATATATATATATATATATATATATATATATATATATATATTGAAGTCGCCTTGACATTTTTTTTTCCAATATGTAGTTTAGAGTTTTTACAAGATTTCATATTACAATTTTTTCGTTTTTGGTTTCATATTTAATTAGTTACACTCTACCGAAGTTAGGATATCATCGTTATATTAGTTATGCATGAAAAATGATAATGTCATTAATTAATTTGATTCAAAGTTCAAACAAATTATATAAATAATCATAAATTATTTTTTATCTAAAAAGAGCAATCAAATAAAAAATTATATTTTTAATCTAAAACAAATTCGTTTTAAGCCTAGTAATAGATAAAGTAGGATTATCATCAATAACTTGTACCAGCCCCGCCCCAAATTTAGAGCGGGCAAGTCTGTACAGGTCTAGTCCACAGTCAACCCATTTTTGCTAAACTTATCCGATCTATGAATCGGTTCCGGTCCGTTCCGACCGATTTGGTCCAAACACCCACCTAGATAAAAATATTAGATCGATGAACAAAAGATTTGTTGGGTCAAATGGAGGAAAGTTTTAGCCTTACAAGACGATGATGGATTAGGTGTTAGTAAGCTTTTTGCATTAAATATGAATATGCTCTATAAATGACAATGGATGCTTTTATTGAGGCTAGATGGTATGGAGCAGTAAATGAGTGAGAGAACTTATCCGTCACCTCGGAACACCATTCATTCTCTCTCCTTGTGTGATTGATCAGTTTTTTTTTCATTTTTTTAATATGTATTAAATTATATATCTTCTAAAAAATTATAAAAAATATATATTAAAATTCATGGGTTTTAATTCCCTACAAAATGAGTATAATATTTATATAAAATATATTTAAAAAAAATAAAGTAAATAAAAGGTAGTGAAAGGTAACAATTTCTTGTCTTTTCATGAGGGAAATGAGAGTGACGAAAAACTAACTTAACACTCAAGTGAAAGATCTTTATCATATTATTCATATATACCCTGCCGACTAATAAACGAACCAAATAGGTTGATGATATCTTCAAGCAAATAATATTGATTTGGAGGCTTGTATCAATAAAAGGTTTCACACAAATTTGTGGAGCGATACTTGGAGAGTTGATATCGCTTTCTCTAAAAGATTCCATAGATTAAACATTGTATACCTAGTTTTTCTTCTATTTATAATGTTTCTACGACATATATTAAATTGATTATCCATCATGTATATTAACTACTACTTAGATTGCAATATCTCTTTAATCTGATTCGTCCAATTCGTATAATAAGCAAACTAAAATTGTTGATTTGTTGAAAACAAAGTTTCACAGGCAAAGTATTTCATCTATGACAAATTCAAAATTTTAGCTTTACCTTAAGCAACTCCATCTTTATCTGTGAGAATGTTAAAGGATGATCGATGAATCATCCTAAATTTTAAAAAATATATATACATGTGAGAATGTTAAAGGATGATCAAGTAATTAATTTTGTTAATGACTTACAATTTCTGAGCTTATTGATTTTGCATATTCTTCCAATTGCTTGATTGTGGCAGTGTTTGGATCAATTTCCCCTAGCTTAATGCCCCTTGCAATTACTATAACAAAAAACATATTTCTAATTTAAACATTTGAAAATATAATTCTTAAAATTTATAAGGAAGTTGATAATCTACATACTTGCTTTAAATTGAGGGGAGAAACAATTCACATCTGGCACATGTAATTTCATCAAAAGATCTGCTAATAATATGAAAAGGGGAATTAATTTATTAAAACGTGATTGTGTATAAATTTTAATACTTTTTTTACCTGGATAAGGAGGTGGGACCCAATTTCCTTTTTTTAGTGTCATCGCAACCCCTATAAAAAAACAAAAAAATTATCAATTTCTCATTTGTTTAAGCTTAATATGTCTATTTTCTAAAAATTTTACAACTCCAATTTCATACCTCCATACTTGTTCTTCATGTTATCATACTCATAGGTGTCTTCCTGCCATTAATTTGCCCCTTTTACAAAGAATTAGCACCATACACAATAATAACAGACTACTTACATTTATTTACACATAATAAGCATTCTATAAGTTTCAAATTACAATAGATCTATACAATTGTTATTGTTTGTTTAACTTCGTATGGTTTTGTCAATGATTTTTATGTTCAATTACAATTATGATCACTAGTTATTGTCTACATTATCAATTGTATAGATCTATTGATGTCTTAATCTTAAACAATTAGGGTTCGATTATAAGAGTTAGAAGAAAAAACTGGAGCTGTGAAATTTTGATTTCTGGAGAGAAAATATTAGCAGTTTCTATTCATTCCAGTAAATATAGTAGAGAATAACAAAATTTGTTACATTCATTCACTAATTCAGGTTTCATTTTAGACTTGTAAGTTATTTTTTTGAATTTTCACGTTTGATGTTTTTACAAAATAGCTGTGAAGATGTTATAATCAAATCAAATAAGACAAGCGTTTTTATGAACAACAAGGAAGTGATAATCAATAATCAGTTTTCATAACTCTGGTATTGTAAATTGACGATCGATACTAAGTAGGAAGCATGGAATATGCCCTAAATTAGTTAATGAGAAGATCAGAGAATCATAGAAGAACACATACATCGACTTTGGATTCAATCTCAAGCTTCTCGGATTTATCCTTAACGTCTGGAGATTTTGAACAAATCTGTTTCATCATCATAAGAATCGCAAGAGAAAATTAATCACTCAACGAATATCTGCTTGATTTAGATATATCAAATGAATCAAAAAACTTACAGAACGAATCGAGTTATCTCGCTGAATAGTTACGTATTTCAGCATCATTTCATGATCAAGAATAAGATTTCGCTGAAAGAGACTCGCCATTGTTTTAGCAGAGCGAAGTTGAAACAGATACGCCATTGTTTTAGCAGAGAAGACTGAAGAGGGATTTGATGATTGTATGAAAGGTACCCGCCAATTCAAAAAGCATCTACTGTGTTATGTAGGAGATGAGCCTCTAACAAACTGTACAATCGACCATCATTCCGCTATGTATCTCCACTGCCACGTGGCATTTGTGACCAAAAGATATGCGTAATGTACAACCTCTGTAATGCGTACCACACTAAAAAATATTTTGTGAATTAAAATCACAAATTTGGATTAAGCTATTAATATACGTATTAATTTTACTTTTTTGTTGTCATAATGTTTGATGATGTAAAAATTTTGAAAGGTGTTATTTCCTATTAGCATTGTGCTCTTAACCATCAAAATATATTATACAAAACTTTTCTTATATTAAGATGGTTGAAATCAATTTGACGAATGGTGGTGTTTTTAATTGTTAGTTTTATGACACTTATTGGTTTTAGACCATTTCCAACCCATGATCTCTCACCCTTTGATTTTGTACAACGAAGGTTGGGACATGATTTGGTTATTGTAGTACATAGCAACCACTAGTAACGTAGTTACTAAGTATTTTTCTTTGAGTTAAGCACCATCAATTACAAATATTGTCCACTCATAGTTTTCAAACAGATGAATCTATAATTATTAGAGTATCTATCACAACCCTTGAAAAAAAATGAAATTGGAAATCACTAGCACTAGAGTAGGAGAACATGATACATATTACATACTTTGTTACTTTTGCCACCCATAGTTGTTAAGATCCCAATCTTGATATTAAGATCTTACTATTTTAAGATCCTACAAGCCAAAAATGATCTTGATCTTACTAGGATCTATATGAAAGAAGATCTATAGTGGGAAAATCCTTAACCCAAAAATTGTAAGGAAAAAATTCAAATGAAACATTGTTAGATTTAGAAACTTTTGAAATATTTATATCATTATTGCGTAATTGAGGAACAACTAGGAAATTATGTAATTGTAATGAACGAGAAGGAGTTGAAAGTGAGGTGTGACCCATGTGAGATATAGGTAGACTTTTACCATTTCCTAACATGATTTGATCTAGCCCTCCGAAGTCTGATAGGGTGTGTAACGATGACCGGTCGGAGGCTACGTGATGAAATGTTCTACTGTCAAACATCCATGGTGGTGTTGGTGAAAATGAAACAGTCGTGGAGTAAATGACCATTGGACTTGGTGTTAGGGTCTCATTGGATGTGGCTTAGCCTCTTTAGATGTGTAATGGGTTTAGCCTTTACTATAAATAGGAAGTGAGTGACTCTCATTTTATGTAAGAACCATTTGTGAGATTAGTCTAGAGAGAGATTTATTACATACCCACTTGTAATAGCTTACTAGATTAATGAGAGCTTAAACAAATTATTTACTCTTTATGTTATTCGTGGTTGATTGATTCACTTAATCTTCACATTTTCGCATTCGTCATCATAACTGCATCACTACAATTGGTATCGAAGCGGGTGTTCTTGAAGTGTGCTTGAAGTCTTCAAAAAATTGATCCATGATGACAACATGATTTGGTGAATCATAAATTGTTGTAAGTTCTTCGTGTTTAAGAGTATCTTTGGTCTAGAAATCGAATTGTTCTTTGATCTTGATTCAAATTCGATTTCCCCTCTTTAGAATTCATGTGATTTTCGATTTCTCTCTCTAGAAATTTATTCAAAATCACTTTCTCTCTCTAGAATATTCAAGCTCTTGTGATCTTTTTCGTTTTTTTTATTGGAAATGGAAAAAGAAATTTGTGAAACATGGTTTGTATTTCTTGGAGATGATCCTTATCCATATAGTTTTAATGGACTTATCAAGAACTTTACAATTGAGTATTTTAAACAAAATTCACTCATTTCTTGTGGAAAAAGAGATGAATATGGAAAGATGATTGGTTATCCTCTTGATCATGACAATCATAAAATATTGCTTAATCATTTGGTTACAACTTATCATGAGAGAAGAAGGAAGAAGAAAGAAGATAAAATCATTAAAGGAATTCGTCTTGATGAATGCAAATATGGTATCAGTGGTCTTGCATTTTACCCGGATGTTCATGATATTCAAGATAAGGGAATTCAATGTGATTCTCATGAAGTTGTGAAAGTTTTTTGTTGAATTAGAGTTCAAACCGATGATTGTTTGTATTCTTGTGATTTGTTTGAAGGAATAGTGCCATATAGAAAACCTTCAATCCTAGATGTTCAAATGTATCAAACTCCAAAAGATATGATTCAAAGTTGCCACGTTCAAGTTGTGAAGAATGATCACTACAAGAAAAATGCGATTTTGCTAGGGAAGGATTCCGTTGCGAAAAGCTGAAACTCCGTTGCAAATGACGAATAGTGACAGAATTTGCGAAGACCGATTTCTGTCATAAAAAACTCCATAGCGAGCGTTTTCTAGGGAAACAATCATTACGTCGCAATTGTGACAACGAAATGAAATCCGTGGTAGATGGTATTCCGTCGTGTATGCTGTATTAGGATTCCATCACACAATCCATGGTAGTTATTCCATCATAAATTATGTGGTGGTGATTCCCTAGCAAATTCCGTGGTGATGAATCCTAAGCAAATTCCGTGGTGGTGAATCTCTAGTAAATTTCGTGGTGGTGATTCCCTAGCAAATTCCGTCGTGCCGAATCCCTAGCAAATTTTGTTTGATGCCTTCCTAGCAAATTCTGTGGTCATGAATCCCTAGCAATTTTTGTGATGTATATTATTTTGTAGTAATATATGAAAAACAAAAATAACAAAAAAATCAAAACATTAAATCATAAAATAATACACTAATTATTTATTACATGGAAAAAGGCAAGTTTCTAATATAAAATAAATACTCTGCAATAAACATATATCAACACTTTATGTCCTACTAGTATTGTTGTTTTGTAAAGACATTAATAAGATCCATTGTCGTTTGAAGTTGTTTATCAAGATGCCATACCCTTGCTTTGTTTTCTTCTTGTTGGGTGTTCATCATTTCTTTAAGCTCTTTGTTTTGTTCTTTTTGTTTAGCAACAAGCTCCCTCATTTCTTCTATTTCATCTTTTTTCTCCGGAATGTAAGATACATCCGTTTTACCGTTCCTATTAGGAATCGCCTTTGCAAAAGAGCCTAATCCATAAAGTATTTTTTTCATGACCACCAACATCATAAAATAGTTTATTCTCCTCAAATTCAGCACCTTCAGCTTCTAACTCTTCCCGCTTTTCTGTATAGGCCGCCTACAAAATAAAAATAATATAAGTTAAAAGATATCAAAGTTATGAAGGATATTATGGACTAGATACAATATAAAATTTTACCACTGAAATGAATGTTACATGAATTTGTCTATCTTTTTCATTTGTGAAAGTGACTCCATCATGATTCTTCGTGTGTGTATACAGGAACAATTCATTATGGGGTGGATCATGTCCTAATTTCCTCTTCTGCATAAATACCATAAAATGTCAAATATATGGATAAACATATATAAACATTGATACGATGTACCATTAAAAAAAATTACCAAATCAGAAGATATCTTCAAATGACTTGCAGATCCAGCGTTATATGTAGGTTTTTGCTACTCCATCGGCCACACCGTTACGCCTATTTTTCTTGTTATGCTCAGATTTTAGCTTGTATTCATCTGTATTCCATTTTAATTGCTAGGAGTTCCAGACTTCCTGTGGAATATGAGCTGGTTTAAAGCCATGTTTGTTTCTTTTTGGGCTCCGCAAGTTGAAGAGATATTGACCATAACTTTGTGCCGCATTCCTTGCCCAAGCTTGCCTCACCAACGAGACTATTGTTTCATCCCAACAACATTTTTTCTACACATTAACAATATAAACATAAGTTTAAATGTAAATGTTTACCAAACAACAATTTATCACATACAGTAAATTACTTGAAACTCCTCCCAATATAAGTCGCGCATTTCTTTGGTTACTTTTCCCCAAGCGTACGCTTGTAGATCTACTCTTTGTAAAAAGGACCGACTAATAAAGTGTGCACAAGGGCCTGGTGGCATGAGCCTGCAAGTAATAATGTTATGTGTTAAGTTTTGAATTGATATGTACGTGTAAACCAAAAGGTTATTCATAGAAAAAGTTGTAAGATATGATTGATAACTCATGTTTTTTTTTCCCAAACATGAATAGTTAAACGTCCATCTGGTCCACAATCTTCAGAGGAATTGTTTTCACCTTGTACATTTTCCACTACAAATCCATTCATGGTTGGTTGTGTTGGTGATGGGGTAGATTCTGGGATAAGTGTTGTTGATGGGGTATATTCTGGGGTAATTGTTGGGATAGATGTAGATGTGGTAGTTCCTTTACTTAAGGAGGATGTGGTACTTATTGTAGTTATAGATTTAGGTTTTGAGGTTGTGGTAGTAGATATAGGTGTTAATGATGTAGTAGTGGGTGTGGGTGTTAAGGATGGTTTAAATGATGTAGGTGTTGAAGTTTTGGTTATTGATGTAAGTGTTGAGGATTTTATTGTTCTAGTTTCTGAAGTTTTAGATGTATTTGCTAAGGACGGTGTGGATGTTGTAAGTGATGCCAAGCAAGTGGTAGTCATGTTTGGTGTTAATGATTTAGGTTTAGGGGTTTTGTTGGTAGATGTTATAGGTGAATTGGATGTGGTTGTTGGTATTGGGAAGTCGATTTCTTCATCTTGTAATTGTATGCTTATGAATTTTGCAATTGAAGTCCCGTTCCGGTTCAAACCCTGTGGTGCAATGAATTTAGTTGGCTTCACACCGGATGCGCCTTTTGCTTTCTAGTTCGACATCTTTCTTGCTTAAAAATAAACAAAAAACTGTAGTCAATACCAATGTATTAAAGATGATAAACTATTGATTAGAAGAGAGAACAAACAAACAATAAAAATAAATTATATATGAAGGTATTACTACGCATGCAAACTATTGAATACAATCAAACCCAATTTACTTGTAATTTAAGATGATAATATACATGAAGATGATCAGAGAACAAGAAATGATCATCATGGCAACAGCAAATTAAATAAAAATAAATTTTAGATGACTGACAACCTATATCGCCAAAGTCAGTGCACAAACGTATAATGAACTAAGATTTCATCAATTAGCCGCCGGAGATGATGATTACAGAAAATGTAAACCCTATTTTGTAGATGTTAGTTGTAAAAGTCGAATAGTGTGTCTTGTAATGATTCGCATTTTATATGTTATTTTAGTAAGTCTATTTTACATGCGAAGTGTAGCATGCGAAGTTTCATTGTATAAGACTTAGTATACTTTTTGTAAGTTCCCTATAAATAGGGACTTAGGCTTGAAGTAGAAAAGATCGAAACAAAAAAACTCTCTTCAGCTTACTCTGTAATCAGTCTTAATAAAACTAGATCTGATTAATATTTACTTCGTGTGTTCATTATCTTTTATCATTCAAATCTATTGTTTCGTATCTTAATTCTCGATAACAATTCACATCAATTGGTATCAGAGCGGGATTCAAACTGCTTAGATCTGATTTTCGTATAAGAATCATTTGCTTTTTGAGTTACAAAATTTACTCAAAATTTTCCGCGCAATTTTGGTTTTGAAAATCACTTTTGATCTTCAGATTTGAATTGATTCTGCATTTGAATTGTTAAGTCGAGTATTCGATTAGCGATTTTTGATCAATTCGTTTGATCGATTTCTGAAATTCATCAAGTTCTCAAGTTTTCAGAAAAAAAAAATTTGTTCATCAATGGCGAACTTCGACATGAACACAATGACTTCTTTCTCTCATTTGCTTGGTTCTTCAACCAAAATTCCGATGTTGATTCCAGAATACTATGATCAGTGGGTTGATAGAATGGAAGATTACTTAAATGGAATTGATGAAGAACTTTGGAATTGTATCGATGGAACAGTTCAAGCTCCTGCAAATGTTCAACAAATTGGTTCATCCACTGGATCTCCTGATGTTGAAGATCAACGAAAACGACTGAAGGATAATGAAAAGAGGTGCATGAGGGAACTAAGAGGTGCTCTTCCTCCTGTGGTTTACAATTACATTCGTAGTTGTAAAACAGCAAAAGACATCTGGAATACTCTAAAAGAGAAGTATCAAGGTAGCGAAAAGACAAAGATCAATTATGTGAAGCAATGTCTGATTGAACTGAAGGAATTCAGACAAAAGGATGCAGAAACTCTCGAAAGTTACTATGATCGTCTGAATGAGCTTGTGTTTCGCTGCAATAGGTATGGTATCACTAGATCTATCATGGAATTCAATTTAACTTTCATTATGGGACTTCGCAAGGAGTGGCGAAGTGTGAGCATGATGATTAAGAATCAACAAAGTTTTGATACAACCAAATTGAATGATCTCTACAATCAACTGAAAACACATGAATCTGAGGTCTCAGAAATGTATGAAGAATCAAAACTAGTTATTGGTGGTCCTTTGGCTCTAGTTTCAAAGGTATCAGAAAATGATGAAAAAGATGGATCAGATGATGAAGGATTTTTGATGAATTCCGATGATGAAGCTGTAGCATTCTATTCAAACAACAGAGTTAAAAAGTTTTTCAAAAAGCCTTTTAATCCAAAAGAAAGATGAATGATGCGAAGAATGTTACCACAAGGACTGGAGGGGATGAGAGGAAGAAGATGGAGAAAATTGATGAAAAACAGAAAAATGCGAATGATGAGAAAAAGTTGAAAGGTGATTCAGGAATCTATAGTCATTATTGCAAGGGTGCGAATCACTTCGCAGCTGACTGCATGTTGCGAAAGAGAGAAGAGAAGAAAGAAAAAGTCAAAGATGAAGCATACTACTCTGAGAAGATTGAAGAGTTACGTGCTAAGACCAAAGGAGTGTCATTGGTTGCGAAGGGAGAAACTACTGAAGAAGAGAGTGGAACTTATCAGATCTGGTCCTCAGGATCTGATGATGAAGAAATGAGGCATCCCACACATGGAGCAATGTTCGCAAGTTTTGATGAATGCGAAGGAAACATTTCAGGGAGATGTTTTGTGTCTAAATCCACTGACAAGTCACCCATGACAACCAAGGTACGTGCAATTCTTGAATCTTTTAATATTCCTTTATCTGCTTATGATGCTGAAATTGTTTCATTTGATGATACTGTGGCTTATTTTGATTATGTTATTGTGTCTGCTAGTAATGAAGCTAAGAAATTAAATGTGCAACTTAATGAGACTCGAAGAGATTTAGAAATAAAGAAGAGCAGAGTTGAAAAATTGGAATTGCAAGTCAAAAATATAGAATGTGATAGGAATAATCTTACTAATGATGTTAGGTTATTACTAGCACAGAGAAACATATATTGTAATTCTGCAAAACGTTTGTATGCAAAATTAACAGCTTTACATCACTCTTCTGATATTAGCAAAGAACAACATAGAAAACTTTTACCTTTTCTTGAGTATGAACGTGAAAAAGTTGATGTTGTTTCTTATGATTGCGAAAGCACAATTGCTCAATTTGACAAAATACCTGATGATAGATATGCATATGGTATTGTCAAAATTGATGAATTTCTGAATGCTGATGAATTGGTTAACATTGTCAATGAAAGTTTGACAAAGAGTGAACAAGTGAAAATCATAAAGAAATCTGAAAATTCAACTTTTGCCTCACAGTTGAATTATGCTGATATTGATGAAAATTCTGATAATGTAAGTGAAATTAGTGAAATAGAAGAGGAAGAAGAGATTGATTGCTCTCAATTGTCAATCATTAATATCACATCTAAGATCAAAGGTAAAGAAATAATAGTTGATTCAATAGTAGAGGATGAAATTGATAAATCTTCAACTTCGCAACATTGTATGTTTGATAATGTGGAAGTTGAAAGCTGGAAATCTGATGACACAGATGTAGATAAAGCAGAAAAGAAAGTTTCAACTAAAACACCTCAAAGGATTGTAGTTGATCAAGTGTTTGAAAATACAAAAGAATTTGATAAAATTTTAAATGATAAAGGCGCACATTATTTGGAAACCAACACTGTGGTATATCCAAACTTTGTATGTACTGATAAAACAATTTTTCCAAATCAAGTTTTTGTCACTACTGGAAATGCTGAGAAAGTTCATCCTGATTTCAATAAAATGATTGAAAAAGATAATCAAAAGTCCACAACTGAAGGTTTTTTCGCAAATCAAAACACATAAGAAAACAATTTAACGAAAAATACTTATGTGTTTCAAAAACAAAAATCAACACAAAAATGGGTGGTTAAAGATGAAAAATCAAACAAAGTTTTTGAAAAAGATGAAAAACCAAAGGTTGAAGTGAAACTAAATTCTCATGAATTCAAATTGATGGTTGGAAATTTTTCAACAGAAAATAATGTTTCAAAAAGAAAAGCAAGAAAAGCAATATTCTGGCAAGTTGTGTCTAATGAAAAATCAAGAGATGAAAAAGAGCAAATTTCAAAAACATCATCAAGTTTTCATAAACAAATCAACTCTGTTGACAAGGTTCCATATGTTCGCAAATATGACAACAATCGAAAATTTGAGAATTCTCAAAAATTTGCAAATAATCAAAAGTTTTAAAATGTTGGCAAATTCACGAATACTTCCTCAAGTTTGAAGAACTCAACTCAAGTTAAAAAGAAATTTTCACCAACACAACCAAATTTTCCAAATCCTTCAATATCAAAACCAAACAAAGTTTCATATACAAAAGGAAAATCTGATGTTAGAACGTTCAATCATTGGTTTGAAGGAAAAGGAAAGAAATATCAAAATGGAAAATTTTCAGAAGAACAAATCAAAAGTGCATTTGATAAGTACACAAATAATTCTTCAACTGAGAGTACATCATCTAATAATTCGCAAGTTCCAGTTCAAAAATGGAAACCAGTTATCAGAAATGCGAATGTTGTGAAGGATAAGATTACAATTAATGGAAATCCAAAATTATTGAATGATTATATTTCAAAATCTAGAACTGATGATGTTGATATAATTGATTCGGTTACAAACAAAGTAAAAACATGGTTCTTAAATTCCAAAAATTTGTTTTATTCTACTAATTATGGACCCAAAAAGTCTTGGGTTCCTAAATTTTTTCAATAAATGCAGGTGATATGTGACGAGCAATATGACATGAAATGGTACATTGATAGTGGTTGCTCTCGTCACATGACTGGAAGGAAAGAAAATTTGCGAGATTACAGAAGCTTGGAAAATGCTGGAGTTGTCAAATTTGGAAATAATCACAAGTGTCAAGTGAAAGGATATGGGAAAGTCACAAATGGAAACTTCACAGTCAACAGAGTGGCATATGTTGAAGGACTTCAACATAATTTGATAAGTGTATCACAACTTGTTGTGGGTACTAGAAATCAAGTTGTATTCAATGAAGAAGGTAGTATCATTTCAAATGTCAAAACGAATGAAATACTCCTCAAATCCAAAAGATATGGTGATATGTTTACACTGGACATCAAACCGATTGTGGGAAAACCAGCTGTGTGTTTATTATCAAAAGCATCAAATGATCTTAGTTGGCTTTGGCATAGAAGATTATCACACTTGAACTTTCGAAATATAAATAAACTAATAACTGAAGATTTAGTTCGAGGATTACCAGTACTGAAATTTGACAATGATTCTTTGTGTGCAGCTTGCGAACAAGGAAAACAACATTGAAAGGGTCATCCGATTGTGATAGATTCAAAAATAGTAGAGCCATTGGAACTTCTTCACATTGATCTATGTGGACCATCAACTGTTGCAACAATAAACAAAAAGCGGTATATTTTAGTTGTTGTAGATGATTTCTCTAGATTTACGTGGGTATTTTTTCTCAGGTTGAAATCTGAAGTTGCTCAGACGATGATTGATTTTATCAAAAAGATTGAAGTTAGTCTGAAGAAGAATGTGCGAAAAATTAAAAGTGATAATGGTTCTGAATTTAAAAATCAAACTCTTGACAGTTTTCTCACAAGCAAAGGCATTTCGCATAATTTTTCATCACCGTATACACCACAACAGAATGGTGTAGTTGAAAGACGAAATCGATCTCTATGCGAAGCTGCCAGAACAATGTTGACATATGCGAATCTACCTCAATATCTTTGGGCAGAAGCTGTGTCCACAACATGCTTTACTCAAAATCGATCATTCATTCATCGAAGATTTAATGTTACTCCATATGAAATAATCAATAATCGGAAACCTAATGTAAAATTCTTTCATGTTTTTGGTTGCAGGTGCTTTATCATGAATCTAAAAGATAATTTGTCCAAGTTTCAAGCTAAAGCTGATGAAGGCATCTTTTTAGGATATTCACAGAATTCAGTTGCATACAGAGTGTTAAACAAACGAACAAGAAAAATTGAAGAAACGTTCAATTTAACATTTGATGATTACTATCTTAAACAGAGTGATAGTAAATTTGATAATAAACCAATACTTGTAGATTCACATAATCCAATTGATAATTATGAAATCAATGATTTTGATTATGACTTGATTTTTGGAATTCCTGACAAGGCCATTGATGCAGAAAGTAATGCTCCTGATAATCAAACATCAGAATCTTCAAAACATACTGATGAATCAATGATAACTTGTGAAAGCACATCAGATATTCACAAGGAACAAGAAAATCCAGTTGAGGGGGAGCCTTCGTAAAATCAACTAGAACATCAAGTTGAGGGGGAGCCTTCGCAAAATCAACTAGAACATTAAGTTGAGGGGGAGCCTTCGCAAAAACAACAAGAACATCAAGTTGAGGGGGAGCATTCGCAACATCGACAAGAATATCAAGATACAGATCATGTTGAGGGGGAGCATGATGAAACAGAGACAATTAATTTTGATAATAATGACGAATTTCATGAAGTTAATGATAATTTTTCTGTTGCAGGATCTGAAAATGAAGATATGTTTGAAGATGCACCATTAGAATTTGATCCAAATTTTCCACCACTTGAGAAGTGGACACGAAATCATCCAAAAGAATAGGTAATTGGAAATCTACAAGAAGGTGTGTTGACTAGAGCTCAAATTCGTGCGAAAAATGAGGTACTGAATGCAAACCAAGAACTTTGCATGTTTAATGTTTTTATTTCGAAAATAGAGCCAAAAACTGTCAAGAATGCTATGGAACACTCAGATTGGGTTGTTGCTATGCAATCTGAATTGGCAGAATTTGAACGAAACAAGGTTTGGAGATTAGTTTCTAAACCCTCTGATGTTTCAATTGTTGGATTAAAATGGATTTTCAAAAACAAAACCGACAAAGATGGCAATATTATTCGAAATAAAGCAAGACTAGTAGTAAAAGGTTATTCGCAACAAGAAGGCATTGACTATGAAGAAACATTTGCACCTGTTGCAAGACTTGAAGCAGTTCGCATATTTTTAGCCTATGCAGCTCACAAAGACTTTGATGTTTATCAAATGGATGTTAAATGTGCATTCTTAAATGGAAAACTCGAAGAAACAGTGTATGTTGAACAACCACCAAGATTTGTAAACAGTGAGTATCCTAATCATGTGTATGTCCTTGACAAAGCTGTATATGGGTTAAAACAAGCACCAAGGGCCTGGTACGCAACACTTACAAATTTCTTGAAACAATCTAAATTTAAACAAGGATCAGTTGACCCCACATTATTTCGCAAGAAAGTTGGGTGTCATCTAATGCTTGTTCAAATTTATGTTGATGATATTATCTTTGGTTCAACTGATCCAGCATTGTCAATTGAATTTGAAAATTTAATGAAAAGTCAGTTTGAAATGAGCATGATGGGAAAAATTAATAATTTTCTTGGTTTAAATATAAGGCAGAACAGAGAAGGAATCTTAATCAATCAAGAAAAATATACGAAGCACTTGCTTGAAAAGTTTGGACTGCTAAATAGCACAAAGCTCAGAGTACCTATGGCAGTAGGAACAAGACTAACTCCTTCGTTAGATGCTCCTGCTGTTGATCTAACACTGTATCGTAGCATGATAGGATCTTTATTGTACTTAACTGCAAGTAGACCTAATATTATGTTTTCGGTTTGTTGTTGTGCTAGATTTCAAGCTAATCCAAGAGAGCCTCATTTGACTGCAGTGAAAAATATTTTTCGATATCTCAAGGGTATTGTTTCTTTAGGACTTTGGTATCCTGCGAAAACAGGATTCTTCATTCAAGCTTTTTCAGACTCAGACCTAGGAGGATGTACTTTGGACAG
The DNA here is from genome assembly GCF_002870075.4 of Lactuca sativa. Lineage (NCBI taxonomy): Eukaryota > Viridiplantae > Streptophyta > Magnoliopsida > Asterales > Asteraceae > Lactuca > Lactuca sativa. Next base: position 71,428,561 of record NC_056623.2, on the reverse strand, counting down.
AAAAAGTACGACTGGTGGATGTCAACTTTTGGATGGAAAGTTAGTAAGCTGGCAATCAAAGAAACAGACTTGTGTGGCTATATCAACCGCTGAGGCAGAATACATATCTGCAGCTGCTTGTACTTCGCAAATAATCTGGATTCAGAGTCAATTTCGTGATTATGCAATAAACATGAAAAAGATTCCTTTGTATTGTGATTCGCAAAGTGTAATTCGCATTTGTCACAATCCAGTACAACATTCAAAGACAAAACACATTGCTCTTCGATATCATTTTATTAAAGATCATGTGGAAGATGAGAATATTGAAATTGATTTTGTCAAAACAACTGAACAACTTGCTGATATTTTTACAAAACCTCTTGATGAAAAATCATTTGTTCGAATTTTAGCAGGTTTGGAGATGATTAATGCGAATTCAATTTTGTCAACACAAGAGTAAAAGCTTTGTTCAGCCGCTAAGAGTCGAAATCATTCAGAGGTTACTGTTCATTCAGAAGGCTTTGCATGGCTTCGCAACCATAGTTTTTCGCATCTGGCTCATAATCACTAAGGTAAGGTTTACGTATACTGTTTTAGTTATGAAAAATCGAAAATCCAAAAAGATTTTATTTTTTTTGAAAAATTAAAAATACAAAAAGATTTTATTTTATGTTCTTTAAATTTGAAAAATCAAAAATACAAAAAGATTTTATTTGTTTTATTCTTTTGTTTTTGAAAAATTCCAAAATCACAAAAATATTTGTTTTCTTTGTTCTTTAAACTGTGTGTTGAGAATTTACTACAGGACTACAATGCGAAGAGGTCATACATTTGTGTTTCTATGGGAAGGTATTAAACTTCTTTTACAAACTAGTTAGGATGTCCCTAGAAGCATGCTGCTGTATGTAGACCTCAAGCCTCGAATGATTCTATGTGTGAAAAATGAAAGCCTTGATGAAATTATCTCATGAACATTTCTACCCAGCAAGGCTTGTATTCGCATAAATCAACAAGAGCTACCTTACTCTTCTCAAATGAGTTAAGAGTTTTCTGTTTTGTCCACTTAATAACAGAGGTACACTTTGCTTCTTAACCAATCTTTTTAAACCAAAATGTTCTTCAAATCCAAATTTTTTTTTTGAAAAGATTTGTCCTTGAGGTCTTTGGTAAAACCAATCAAAACCTAGACAAATCACAACTTTGTGTTTAAGATCTAACATCATGAGTCCGTGATGAAAGTGAAACCCAAAAATCATACACCTTTAAGGAATTGACGGGGAACTTTGTTCCAGATTTTTACGAAACCTTTGTTTCAGTATCAAAAATTTCGAAACTTCAAATCATATTCAATTCGTATGCGTGGTCTTGATCAAATATTTACAACCAAGAATATTTGTTACCCAACAAGATCCAAAACAAATTTTCTCTTGAATATGATTACAGTGTAAGTTTCATTCGCAAATTCTTGTCATGATAAATAATTTCACAAGCCAACTTGTCACTGACTACACTGGTCAAACAAGTAATTTCATTTACAATTTCTCACCTTATGTTAAGGCTGATATGTAATGAAATTTCAAACCAACCCAAAATGACTTTTAAAAGAAGCCCTTCGAAACTTCTTTACAAGTATTCGATTGTAATTCACGGGAAAATACACAAGCTGTTGATTATCTCTCTTGATAATTAACGAAGCAACCTTTGCCTGGGGTTTTACTGCATTCATGTCAAATTAACTTTTTGACATCACCACATTCCAAAAATTTCTTGATTCTTATCTTATTTCATTGGCACAATGCACACACGAAATCCTTGAGGTTCTGAGTAAAACCAACTCAGACAGATGATTTCGCAAGTCTGGCATATGACTTCTCTTTAAATCCCAAAAGTGAAAGAGCCTTGCCTCCATGCGAAGGGTTTTACCGGTTCGGATTCTATAACGGTTACTTGACAGGCTGTCTACTAAAAATGGTTGGTATTCTATCCGGTTTTCGAGGAGATGTGACAGTTACTTTTTACTGCATAATGATCTTTAACAGCAATGATCTGAAATTCAAGGTGCCACATCGGATAACATTAAATGCATCCCGCTTTAATTTCAAATCAAATTTTGAGTAACCTATAAAAGGGGCATGAAGAACAATGTGTACGGTTACGCAAAAAAGAATTCTCACAAACCTTCAAAGCTTTCATCTTGATCCTAAACTTCCAGTTTCTTTCAAACCCTAACAATGGCAGCCACAAACTCAAACACTGATGAGGTCCTTTCTCAATCCCTCATGAAGATTCAAAGTACAAACTATCAGGTTGATCCCAAAGTATCCGCCTATCCAGAAGAATTGAAGATGCTCATCGTGGCTTTGAAACGATCACCGTTGTCAACAGCCATGTTCCGGTCATTCCCAGTTCCGATGATCTGGTTATCACGTGCTGCATCCACGGCTTCCTACAATCACACGGCGGATGTGATTATCTTCAACCTCGTCAACAACAAGAGGGTTAAACTGTCCAAGAACTTGTTCGTGGAGTTCTTGGAGATTCCCAACAACCCACCCTTTGTTAAACCTGTAAACTCCCAGATTATCCACATGTTCAACAAGATGGGACATCAACCGGAGTTGGAAAAGATTAGTGATTTCCGAAAGTCGGGATTACCATGTATCTGGAATTTTCTATTTGGAATTTTCCTAAGGTGTCTTACAGGAAGATCAGTCGGCTTAGACAGAGGAAGAGTCGAAGTGTATGCCATGGTAATGGGTATCTACTATGACATCAATGTCGATTATGCGACTCAACTTTGGAAGGAATTCGTTAAAAGTCTGGAAAACACGAATTCGGAGAAGGGGATATCCTGTGCCAGGTACTGGAGTCTGATCCTGGAGAAAGTATACGAGAAAGAAGCAATTCCGATCGTATCAGATGTCGAAATTGCTGAGTTTTCGCTTTACCAATTTCCCAAAGTGGTAGAAGATGATGAAGCCATATTCAACCGGGTAGCTCGCATTCCGGATGCGATGCTTCGCAAAGTGTCTCCCACTCACAAAGTGTTGGTGAGGTATTTGCGAAACATTGACACAGCTGATCAGTCGGGTGTATTACCTGAAGTTGCTACTCCATCGAAGAAGAAGAAGGGGAGCAAGAAACCTGCGAAGGGTTCATCTTCACCAACCATTCAAGAAGAAGTAGTGAAGAAAGATGTTTTACCTTCAAAGTCTGGAGTGTTAAAACAAATTCGCAAGGCAGAGGTGAGTAGTAAGGGAGTTACTATTCGCAGCATTCCTGCACCAGTATCTCCTGGAAAGAAAAGACAAAGGGCATAAGACGTTGCGAAAAAAAATGCAACGAACACTGGGCAAGAGGAGGAAGATGGTGATTCACAATGAATCATCAGACAAAGACGTTATCCCTGAAACTCCACCTGTCACCACAATGGTAACTGTTACTTTACCAATCTCTCAACCTTCGCAAATTTCAACTACCATTTCTCAATCCCAACCACTCGAAATAGTTCTTACCAAATCAGTTACTGAGGAGGTACCTATTTCGGATATGGTTGTCAACGTATCTGATACGGGGGCACCTATCCCGAGTGTTGTATCTACAATGCCAATATCTTTACCTATCACCACTTCATCCATATTCGACCATGCCCTTCAGAACCCATTCACCACTCTTTTTCCATCTTAATCACCTGAGAATCCTCCACCTTCGCAACAAATGTCGGATCCCGAAATCGAAGGAGGTGCTTTTGGAGGAGTTCTCGATGACATTTCATTTGATTCAGATGAAGAAGACATTCCTGATCATATGCTGATGACAGGAAAGCAGTTCAAAATACTCAATCAAAAATTGAAGGCTATTATCCAATCGCAAGCCGATTCTGGGAGAATGTCTTCAATCTCAGCAATAGAGGTGGACGTGATGATTAAAGGGGCTGAGAAACGAATAATGGAGAAAGTCGATCAGTCCGACAAAAATAATGAACTCCGAGTGCAAGCACAAGGGAATAATTTCACGACTGCAGTTAAAGATCTTAAAGCTGCTACAAAAGAAAGACATCTTCTTTTTATCCAAGACGTCAAGAAAGTTCGTGAGGACGTCAACTTTAAAATTCAGGAGTTGAAGTCTAACCTTGCGAAGGATCTTCAAACAGTGAATACCAGACAAGAAGATCTTCACAAGCAGGTTGTGGAAATTTCATCTCAACTCCACAAACTCAACAACATTCCTGTTGCTGATGATCACAAAGCTGCTACCTTGGAGAAGTTTGATCACCTGATCAAATTGGTTACGGAGCTCAAATCAGCAGTTTCGCAATCCACAACTTCGCAAATCATTACTCCCGAATTCTTGTCTCTAAAGATTAACACTTTAGAACAAGCTATTTAGAAGGCTCTTGCTCCGATTTCAAACTTCACTTCTTTACTTCCGAAGGGTGCTCCACCTGTTTTCACAGGGGTGCAAGGGGGAGAGAAAAATCGAAGCAAAGAAGCTGATGCCAAAACAGTGGGAAAAGTCATCTCGACTCAACTAGTTGCAACTCTTCCAATTCCTACTAAACCGATTTCTTCAACAACAATTACTACAAAAACAATTTCAAAGGGAATTGTTATTGGAGGAAACGAAGGAGGTTCGAGTTCTCAACCTCAGAAGGATGTAACTGGAAAAGGAAAGGGCATCCTGTATGAGAAGTCGAAAGAGGAGTTAAAAGCTGATGCTAACGCTGAACTTGAAAGAATGAGACAAGTCCAGAGCATAATGCGACAACGGGCAAGTGATCCTCCCTCAATGAACAAAGGTGATCCTGCGAAACTTTACTCTTACGAAACAATAGAGTCTAAAGTTGTAGGAAGGGAGATGTATGAGTTCGAGAAGAAGCCCAAAAGAAGTTACGACATTGCGAACTCAGATTACTGTTAGTTGGACTTCCCTATTAATGAAATGTTGTTCATTATGGCTCAATACAAGATCAGTGAGAAATTCGATAATCCGGATGACTACACTCACATGAAAATCAGATTTCATGCTGTTCTTGGGAAGAATCCTGATGAAGTCTGGTCCCTGATAAAGATCAAGAAGGTGCTTACAATAAAGAAGGATGTTCTGTTTGAAGACATGCTTCAAAATTTTAGATATTTTGTCATCAGGGCAGACAACAAACAATACGACTTCACTGTTGCTGACTTTCCATTAATGAACTGCTACGATCTCATTCAAGTAGCTCTAATTTTGAAGCACATGGAAGAGAACAAACTCAAAGGATCAGAGACAGATGTTTTCAAAGTCGGATTCGCACATGTGAAGACTTATATCGACAACTACTTCGATTGTCTTGCACTGACTGATGAGGAGTTAGCGAATGTGCTTGGAAGATAAGTGAAAGTTCCATGGGAAGATACTTTGACACAATCAGCTTTGTCGAAGTATGTTGTAGGAGAGATATGCCTTAAACCTTTTGGCATGGTATTTTCTGGAAGAGACACTAAGGGCAAACCGAAGAAGTTCTTGTTCAAAGCTTCAGAGATTGAAAGATACAATTCTTCGCAATATACGCACTTCAATTTACGTATGAATAATTGCAAGAAAAACAATGAAGGTGACAAGAAGGACTTGAAGAAGGTGATCTCCTGGTATGGAGAAGTGCGAAGAACGATTCACTCTGCAATTCAAAAGCTTTTAAGTTGAATTGTATCGACTGTTTACAAAGGGGGAGAATGTAGATGTTAGTTGTAAAAGTCGAATAGTGTGTCTTGTAATGATTCGCATTTTATATGTTATTTTAGTAAGTCTATTTTACATGCGAAGTGTAGCATGCGAAGTTTCATTGTATAAGACTTAGTATACTTTTTGTAAGTTCCCTATAAATAGGGACTTAGGCTTGAAGTAGAAAAGATCGAAACAAAAAAACTCTCTTCAGCTTACTCTGTAATCAGTCTTAATAAAACTAGATCTGATTAATATTTACTTCGTGTGTTCATTATCTTTTATCATTCAAATCTATTGTTTCGTATCTTAATTCTCGATAACAATTCACATCATATTTCTAATTAGTAAACTTACCCTAATATGCAGCCTAAACGTGTGTTGGTTGGAGGGAAAGGAATTACGAAATATTTTAAAGCTCCGCTAATGAAAATTTTTAACTGTGCTAATTAGCACTAAATATTTAGTAATTCAAATTTATTAAATTAGTTCTAGATTGATAGACAGGGTATATACAAGTAACGTCAAGAAAGAACATAGACTAACGAGGTGTTCATAGCATAATTTTAAATTAAAATTATACACAAGGATTAAACATTAATAAACTATACATCTTTATGTTGTTATGTTTGAACCAAATTTTATATATAAAAGACGTACGGGTCATGTCAATATATATGGTAGTTGCTTATGGTGTCATGGTATCACCCATGGATGACATATGGGTCATTGGTCAACATGGTAGTTGCTTATGGTGTCATGGTATCACTCATGGATGACATATGGTTCATTGGTTAAAATGGGAGTTGATTATGGTGTCATGGTAACACCCATAGATGACATATGGGTCATTGGTCAACATATTAATTGATTATCATGTCATCGTAACACCCATGTATGACATATGGGTCATTGGTTAACATGGCAGTTGATTATGGTGTCATGGTATCACCTGTGGATGACATATGGGCCATTGGTCAACATGGTTGTTGATTATTGTGTCATCATAACATCCATGGATGACATATGGGTCATTGATCAAAATGGTAGTTGATTATGGTGTCATGGTAACACCCATGGAAGACATATGGGTCATTGGTCAACATGGTAGTTGATTATGGTTCCATGGTATCACCCATGGATGACATATGGGTCATTGGTCAATATGGTAGTTGATTATCGTGTCATGGTAACACCCATGGATAGCATATGGGTCATTGGTCAAAATGGTAGTTGATTGTGGTGTCATGGTAACACCCATGGATGACATATGGGTCATTGGTCAACATGGTAGTTGCTTATGGTGTCTAATATCAGCCATGGATGACATATGGGTCATTGGTCAAAATAGGAGTTGATTATGGTGTCATGGTTGTTGATTATTGTGTCATCATAACATCCATGGATGACATATGGGTCATTGATCAAAATGGTAGTTGATTATGGTGTCATGGTCAACATGGTAGTTGCTTATGGTGTCTAATATCAGCCATGGATGACATATGGGTCATTGGTCAAAATAGGAGTTGATTATGGTCAACATGGTTGTTGATTATTGTGTCATCATAACATCCATGGATGACATATGGGTCATTGATCAAAATGGTAGTTGATTATGGTGTCATGGTAACACCCATGGAAGACATATGGGTCATTGGTCAACATGGTAGTTGATTATGGTTCCATGGTATCACCCATGGATGACATATGGGTCATTGGTCAATATGGTAGTTGATTATCGTGTCATGGTAACACCCATGGATAGCATATGGGTCATTGGTCAAAATGGTAGTTGATTGTGGTGTCATGGTAACACCCATGGATGACATATGGGTCATTGGTCAACATGGTAGTTGCTTATGGTGTCTAATATCAGCCATGGATGACATATGGGTCATTGGTCAAAATAGGAGTTGATTATGGTGTCATGGTAAAACCCATGGAAGACATATGGGTCATTGGTCAACATGGTAGTTGATTATGGTGTCATGGTATCACCCATGGAAGACATATGTGTCATTGGTTAACATGGTAGTTGATTATGGTGTCATGGTAACACCCATGGATGACATATGGGTCATTGGTCAAAATGGTATTTGATTATGGTGTAATGGTAACACCCATGGATGATATATGGGTCATTGGTCAACTTGGTAGTTGCTTATGGTGTCATGATATCACCCATGGATGACATATGGATCATTGGTCAGAATAGGAGTTGATTATGGTGTCATGGTAACACTCATGGAAGACATATGGGTCATTAGTCAACATGGTAGTTAATTATGGTGTCATGGCATCACCCATGGATGACATATGGGTCATTGGTCAACATGGTGGTTGATTATGGTGTCATGGTAACATCCATGGATGACATATGGGTCATTGGTCAAAATGGTAGCTGATTATGGTGTCATGGTAACACCTATAGATGACATATAGGTCATTGGTTAACATGGTAGTTGCTTATGGTGTCATGGTATCACCTATGGATGACATATGGGTCATTGGTCAAAATAGGAGTTGATTATGGTGTCATGGTAACACCCATGGATGACATATGAGTCATTGGTCAACATGGTAGTTGATTATGGTGTCATTGTATCACCTATGGATGACATATGGGTCATTGGTCAAGATGGTAGTTGAGTATCGTGTCATCTTAACACCCATGGATGATATATGGGTCATTGGTCAAAATGGTAGTTGATTATGGTGTCATGGTAACACCCATGTATGACATATGGGCCATTGGTCAAAATGGTAGTTGATTATGATGCCATAGTAACACCCATGGATGACATATGGGTCATTGGTAGTTGCTTATGGTGTCATGGTAACACCCATGGATGACATATGGGTCATTGGTCAAAATGGGAGTTGATTATGGTGTCATGGTAACACCCATGGACGATATATGGGTCATTGGTCAACATGGTAATTGATTATGGTGTCATGGTATCACCCATGGATGACATATGGGTCATTGGTCAACATGGTAGTTGATTATCGTGTCATCGTAACACCCATGGATGACATATGGGTCATTGGTCAACATGGTAGTTGCTTATGGTGTCATGGTATCACCCATGGATGACATATGGATCATTGGTCAACATGGTAGTTGATTATCGTGTCATCGTAACACCCATGGATGACATATGGGTCATGGCTGTAATGGTAAAATGTGGTAGTTGCTAGATTAAAAAGGCATATGTCAATTGTGCCGGTTGTGTATTAAAATAGAAATTGAATTTTCTTTTAATTATGATTTTTGACAAAACTACCCTTACTAATTAAATATGAGTCATTGTATGTATAAGGACAATTTGGTTATTTTATAATGGAACATCTTCTAGGCGCCATAATGTTTTCCGAAGAAACACTTCGTTTCAGTACTTCAGTCTTATTTCAGTCACTTGCAAACAACCTGAATTTCAAAATTCTGATAGTAAAAAAACCTTAAAATCATTTTCGCATAATCGTTATCTTAGTGAAGGTTTATTATTATGGAAGCCAGTACTTCTTCGAAGATGCAATCAAGAAATCAAATGAAATCGCTAACAGACATGCCATTAGAAGTGATGGAGAAGATAATAGTCGACTTGGGAATAATTTCAACAGTCGAGGCTTTCAGGATGAAGAGTGTGTAAGTTTTGTCTTCGATCATTCTATTTCACTAGTGTATTTGAGTTGTCTTTACATTTTGGAGTGAATATTGTGTTTCATTTGCAGTTGCAGATTCTTCAACGAGGCAGGAAAAACAGATGAAGTATATAAACATATGGAGTTAGATGGATTACGATTTCGTGGTTGGTCTGACCAGAAACATGTAGTTGTCAACAAATGCATAGAGATAAGAAACCTAAATATTCTGTTCAGGAATGGATTGGTACGTTGTTATATATATGTATAGTATTAATTAATTTCTTTCTTGTTTTGCATTACTTTAACTAGAAATTATGTGTTTAACGTTTTTTTAGATGAAGTTATTTTTCTTAGAAGCTGATCATGAATGGAAAACGATGCTTGAAGAAGCATCTGCATTGGGACATTTGGATTCAATGTTTATCCTGGGAATGATGTTGATGGCTGAAGGGAGACATAAGAAGCAGGAAGCTTTGGACATGTTGAACAATGCTTACCGCAGAGCAAAAGGTAAGTGAATCTTAGTGTAACTTGTTCTAAGGTTCATCTCCACTTAAATAGGGAGGGGAGAAAACATGTACACTTCCATGGCTTCCATAGAACTTGTGCAATGCATAAGTTTGTGATTAGTGTGTCAGACGCTTTTGTGAATGGATACAAATGGGTGTTTATGTGTGAAATTTGTTTGTGGGATGCTTGTTTGTGGGAGTTTAGGATAATTTATGAGTAGTTTGTTGATATGTACTTTCATATTATGACAATTAATGTTATGTACATTCTTTTGGTTTAATATATGAATATATAGTAATTTACTTAATAAGTAATTACTTGATGTTGTTACTTGATTAGTAAATATGTTGTATTGTTAATAAAGGACTAAAAGAGTAAAAGTTTGGAAAGTCGTGTGGCAAAATGAAAGTCAACAAAAGTTTACTACTCCTAACTTTGTCAAGTTTTAATATATATATATATATATATATATATATATATATATATATATATATATATATATATATATATATATATATATATATCACATACTTGGAATGATGTTTGAATAATGTCTTTATATATATATATATATATATATATATATATATATATATATATATATATATATATATATATATATATATATATATATATATATCTGTGTGTGTCTATATATATATATATATATATATATATATATATATATATATATATATATATATATATCACATATTTGGAATGATGTTTGAATAATGTGTTTTGGACTTTCAATATCAGTGTTTATATTGTGTTGTGATTATAGTTGTATGTAGCAAATGTTTGTTCTTTCCTAGTATTAAATACATATAAAATACAATAAAACAAACAAAATATATTACCAATTAAAAAACATATCATTCAAACCATTTCTTACCAATTTGTTTAATAAGAATACATGAATACATACTTGTAATTTGATTAAATGTTAATATGTACTAATTTGTAATTTGGTTTAATATCATTACATAAATGTATTCTATTTTGGATTTGGTAATTTGGTTTAATATCAATACATGAATATATATACTAGTAATTTGGTGAAATGTTAATATAAATGTATTACATTATGGATTACGATATATATATATATATATATATATATATATATATATATATATATATATATATATATATATATATATATATATATATATATATATGTTATTTTTGTCTTTTTCATTTCAACAATAAAAAGTCCATTGTTACATATAAAAGATTATAATATTTGAATAATGTGTTTTGACACAAATACCCTTAGTATTAACATATTTGGAATGATTTCAATGACATTTTGGTCTTTTTGCAATCTAAATCGTTAAGACACCATCATACATTTGACGTCACATCGGTGTTTCAGTTCTTCAACCATTTAGAACGTCTCAACTTTTCTGGACGATAAATCTGCATACAAACACTAAAACCCCCAAATCGTCGAAGGATAACCGTTCTTAAAATCAATTTTCTCCGATAATAGAGAATCATGTACTCCTCGCGACCAGATCATCATAAAGTAAGTTTTTTTTTCCCATACCCTGTTACACTGTCTTTCATAGTTACGCTTAATTAAAAAAATTTGAAATCAACTACTCCAATGTGTATTTTGTAAGTAGAATTTCAAATACTAGAAGTCGCCGTTCGTCAGATGATCTCCCATTAGATACTTTGAGTCGAATATTTGTAGTATTAGGGTCAGAATTTGCGAAAGACATCGTCTCTGTAAGACTTTGGTAATTCTCAATAAACATCAACTAATGAATGGATATTTGATGAAATACGACTTTATTTATTTGTTATTTAATATTTTTTTAAGTTCAAAGAAGATGTATGAAGTGGGGGGTGATCCTCAAGTGTTCAGAACGGCATGCATTGACATGATTGAAGGAATGAGTCCCAAAAATCTAAAAGCTGATTTATTTATACGCACATATGTGTTGCATAATAACATTGAAGCCATGTTCAGACAAGGAATTGTATGTGTAATTTTAGTAATTATATGTAATCTATACCATTTATTAATATTTAGCGTCATTGATGTTATATATTGATATTCTTATTCTGTCAACAGGATGAGTGCTTTTATTATGACAATTTTGATTTAGGATTAACTTTGTTGAGACAAGCAGCAGATGAAGATCATCTTGAGACAATTTATTTTCTTAGAATGATCTACATTTCAAGAGGGCCTCATTAATGTGATGAAGGTATGTATGGTATATATGTAAATTAAATTTTATATATAGTTAATTAATACATGTTTGTAGTTTGGGGTTAGTATTTAGTTGTTTTGTGTTGTATAATATTTACAGTTGTGTTGAAAAGGGTACATTTGATTAATTGATGGTTATTTTAATGTGTAGGTTTACAATTACTTGATGTCAATTTTGGCTGGGCAGTTCCGGATGATGGGGAGTACACGGGTGTTGTTGATAGTGCCAAAGAGTTGTTGCGGGCTGTTGATGTTGTTCATAGACTTACAACGAATAACATCACATTCCAATGTGAACACCTACGTCATTCTGTTAAAGGGGCATTTGTGATAGGCCATGAAGAGGATGGGGATTGACAAAGATATTGCATGGTTTGTCATTAGTATGTAGAGTATGGTAGGTTTTGTATATTTCTTAAAAATATAAATGGTTGATAATAGATTGGACTTTGAATATTAGTGTTCATATTGTATTGTATATGAAGTTGTATATAATTTTATTTTGGGTTTATGTTTACATCATTATGTTAAAAGGGCATTTTAGTCATTTTTGCTTGCTATGTTGTTTGAGTAGGATGAAGTATAGTTAAAACCCATGTTATTTTGGTGATGAAGTACAGTTAAGTGTTTTACCATTTTTCATATAGGCACATACGATCCAGATAAACAACAAGTATATATCTGACCTTTCCAAAATGCCATTCAAAAAAGTGAAATTATATAGTATATACTTTGTCAATGGTTACAAGTATATACTCCTTATCAACGTTGCTATGGAATATAATTTTGTAACAAATGTCGTCACAAATTAGCTACGTTTTTTGTTCCATAGCAAAACAAGCAAACAAAATCAAATTCCATAGCAGAATTCCCTAGCAAATACCTACAAATGGTACTTCCATAGAAAATCAACTATGGAATTGGTTTTCGTCACAAACTCCATTGCATAATAACCATAATAATTAATTTCATAGCAATAGTACAACGAAAAGTAATTTTGTAACAAATATCGTTGAAAAATTGCTACTAAATTTTGTTCCATAGAAATATCGGTAGCATAATACCAATGGATATGGAGTCGGTAGCATTTTCCCTAGCAAGTCTCATTCTCGATACCAGAAATAAAATCCGTAGACAATGTGGTAGCAACATTTCTATGGAATGACATTCCAAAGCACGATCCATTGCAGATTAACAACGAAAATACGTTCCATAGCGACCTTCCCTAGCAAAATCGCATTTTTCTTGTAGTGGATGTTGTTCTTGAATTCAAATATTCAAGATCCAAAAAGACGATGAAGAAGAAGAAGAAGATCAAAAACAAGAAAATTTGGTTTCTAAACAATATTCTTCAAATGTTGTTTTGCTGTCGAAATCAATGAAGAAAATTTGGATTTCAAAACAAAAATCATCAAATTCTGTTATGGAATCGAATTCCAAACCCAAAATTGTTGAAGATTCTCAAATTTGTTATGAAAATGACGTTAGATCTTGGAGAAAAGAGAAGAAGTTTCATGGATGGTACGGTGAGCATCATGGGTGGTACAATGTGCAATTTGGAGATTTCTTAATTCCAACCAAGGAACCTAGATCTTCCATGTTCGATTCATTATTGCAAATGGGAAAAGAATTATCAAGAAGGTTTCTCAAATGGATTCCAAAGATTCATGATTTTGATACCTTGTTTTGAAGATCTAAAGATGAACGATCCAAGTTTGCTTAAAATTCGAAACCAATTTCATTTTGTTTAATCTTTCAAGCCAAATCAATTATTCTATTCGTTTGATCCATAAACCTTGATCTCAAATCTTGATTCGCTACTGTTAATCGATCCATCAATTTGAGCCCAATTCGAATACTGTTCATTTTTTTAAGCCTACGTCATATATTTCATTAGTTTGAAATCGGATGAATGAAAGGTTTAGAAAGTCAAAATTTGACTTGTTGTTGATTGTCTCATTTTCAGTTCGTGGCTTGTCTAAAGACAAACTAGAGATTTCAAAGGATCGATAATCATAATCAAATAATTGTTACTTGTGAATCGAATTAGAAATCGATTTTTCTGCAATCAAGGAATCGTCACTGTTTATCTTTTGAGCCCACATCGAACTCAATTTCATTACTCTTTTCTCTCACATGATGAGGAACGAAATTGAAGTCAATGTGTAAAAGCGAAAGTTAATTTTGTTCCTAGTCAAAATTGTAAGTGCGAAAGTCTCATTCCACGATGATCGAAAATTGAAAGTGGATATGAATGGATATTGAATTAAAATAATTGATTCGAGATGGTTGTTGATTCTCGAGTTTGAATAGCTGAATGGGAATGCTTTGATTGATGATGGGAAGTTTTGATTTTGTGGAGAATGTGAGATCAAATAGTATGGAAATTATGGGAGTCGAAGCTCAATGAAGCTTGTGATTCGAAAATACAAATGACATGAATTCGAAAGTCAATTCCTAAATCGAAAGATTGAAATCAGTTCTTGGGATCGGAAAACAAATGTGTATGAATCGAAAGTTTAATGAATCTTGGGATTGAAAGTTGGAAGCATGTCACTTGTAGTAGAAAATGGAATTTTACTTGATTGGAATCGAAAGTTTGTTCGATTGGTGTTGCTTGGAATTGAAATTGATTTCGCCGGTATTGTTGATTTTTTATTCGAGTAGAGATGTGATTCGAGTTAATTGAAGTTTTGATTGATGTTGGTGTTCTTTCACATCCAGAACGAATTGGGAAAGATATAATTTGAGTCGACATCAACATCATATGGAGTCGAACGCGTTTTGGGTTAATAGTCGAAAGCACTTGCTTGGTGTCGAAATTGATTTCGACTGGTGTTGGTTGTTGATTCGAGTCGAGCATCGCTATTTCGACTGATGATGCGGTGGTCATTCTCATCTGGGAACAATTGGGGAAGAACACTCCATATTTCACATATGGCCCTTATAGTTTCAACGTTTTGGAAGAATACACCCAGAAAAAGAAAAACTAACAATCGATGTATGTATTGGCAATTTTACAGATTCGGTCCATTTTCGCATATGGGGTAAAGTTTCGCATTTGATGCTGATTTTTCGCAATGGGTCCCTGCAATATTTGCGAAAATGACAGTTTGTACCCAGTTTTCGAATTTCTTGCAACTCACCCAAAAGTCGAAATCTTCAGACCTTTTGAAGATTTTTTCCTCAACTTTTCGTGATTGTTTTTCGTTCAAGAATTTTATGGTTTCATTTTTATCACACATCGAGGGGGAGTTTCGTACGGCTTATTCCTTGAGCGTTTCTCATACCCTTGTGGGTTTTATAATCGTTTGTTGATTATAAAAAGGGGAGAATGTTGAAATGGGTATTCGAAGCTTCTCGGATATTCTTTTTCAAAACGGATTTGAAGACCGGTATTATTTCGAGGGGGAGTTTGGTATTGATCGCTTGGAGCTTGTTTAGATATTAAAGTCGGGACATCCAATCCTAACTTTGAGGGGGAGAATGTTAGAGTGTAAAGTTCTCATTGGGTGTGGCTTACCCTCTTTGGATGTGTAATGGGTTTAGCCGTTCTTATAAATAGGAAGTGAGTGGCATAGAGTTCAAATTAGGCCCACTTTGTGAGTGTGAGGTGTGTTATTTCTCTGGCCATAGTTATTGGGCTTTTGATTATTTTGTGGCTCATAAGTTGGGCACCCTCCTATGGATTGAGATGCCTACTTCTGTGCATATTTGACAGTAGCGATGGTGGGTGGAGGTAATGTATCTTGTAGAGATTTTTCATAATCGATGATTTTGACGAAAAGATCTAAAAAGGTCACACCCCCAGCCGACGGCAGAAACGTCGAGCTATACGACGTTAGGATGTTGGATCATATGTACAAAGTCACATCGAACAATACACAAATATCATGCAAATGTTACTTTTTCTTTATTAGGTAAATTAAGTTACACATGTGTTCAAGTTACAGGTACAATACGAAAGCAAAGTGAATCATTACCTAAGGATATAATCCTAATTTCTAATCCTTTGAAAAGTGAATCATATATTTCTTATTCAGGTTACTCCCTAACTCCACCTCTTGTTTATTCAATGTATGTTAAACATTTTTTGCACATGTTCTACCCAAAATTTTATTTGGATGCTCACATTGTGATATGTTTCTTTAAAATCCAACTCATCTTGCCTCTAAATTAGAGTTTCTCATTTGTTTATCTCTTAGCATTTTGCGATTTTTATAGAAGTAAAAGATCAAAATCCACAATTTTCCTCACAATTGCTAAATTACATCATTTAAATTGTTTCATGGTAGAACTGTTTTTCTTATTGCTTCTTATATTCAGAAAGCCTTATTTCTTATGTTTGAAATAGATCTGACGAGATGGGATAGAGATGGTAACAACTAACAAGGCGGCGGCTATATGTGTTGTGAGGCTATCAATACTTTCTCTCAAGAGACCCATCAAAAATAACGTTGAAGCTTAAAAGTAAAATACTTTGTAGATTGGATATAGAAGTCAACATGAAAAGGTAAAGGGTTTTTAATGATCAGTAGGTTTTTCCAACTTACTGGACTTTTTTTTTCAAATTACATGTTATGCGGATAGCATCTCAAGTGAGAATTGAATTTTCATATAAATATGTTAAAATATAAGTACAATGTATTTAAACAGAACGAAACAAAAAGTTAAGTGATAAAACCTCTTGTTTTTTTAGTCACCTAGGTAGAATAAACTAGGAACTTGTTCAAGTAGCATTTAAGAGCGATTAATAACTTTTAATCTTTAACTTTTTTGCTTTACTTAGTTTTATACCTTTCAAAATTTATAGCTATTTTTACCTTACAATTATACACAAATAAAAATTTACCTTCAAAGCTAAGTGCTAGCTTTATCAACCATACTCAAAACTCATGTATATATGATTCCTTAGCAGCATGAAACATCATATAAACGTTAATTCAGATTAACAAGCTTCAAAGTCTTATATATCATAAAGTTCCAATGTTTTTGACATTATCCAATCCATTCAACCAATGTCAACACCCAATTTTACTTTTGAAATTTAAATCGACACATATCTTGAAAAGAAAAGGAAAAGGAAAAAGGATTGAAAAAAAAATGTTAATCTTCATTTGAATTTCTAAATGGGTCGTGTTTTGGTGAAAAGCTTTTGTCTTAGAAAAATGGGTCCAACGTTGGTGATTTTAGTGTTGCTTTAGAAAAATTGGACCAACGGTGGTGATTTTAGTATCATTAACACATTAATGTAACCATAATTTTATTTGAGACAATCTGAATTCCATTTGGCTATATTTTTCGAAACAAGAGGTATATAATACACACTTGGATAACTAATAATGATTCGGTAATACAAGGTTCTGGAGCAAGGCTCCTAGATAAGTTCAAAAAGATATCACATCTGGCAGGGTTAATGCCCCTAACATGGTTCAAGGGGTAAAGCTTCTAGTGGCGGTCAACAGGAGCGCCCTTAGGGGGTGTAGGGCGGACTGGATCGGAAAAAAATGATTCTAGTTGTAAGATATCTAATGAAACCATCGTTGGAATTGAGCATATCAACCCAAAAATGAATCCATATAGCGGAAATGGATCCAGCCGAATAGTTCCTGTCAAAATCAGAAGGTTGTGTCTATTCTGGAAGTCATGAAGTTTCCCTTCAAAACTGTCATCTTCAATATATAAATTGAAGATACACGTTGCATAAGAGATATACAAAAATTGCATTGTATATCTAACAAAATAATGTCTCTCGAGAACACGAAACAAAGGTATTTTGTATTTGTTAATCATATCAATCCTATAGCCTCTGATTTGATCTTTTGTATTATCTCATTGGCTGAATTAATATAACCCCAAAAGTAAGGCTACTTATAGATTTCACAAAATATTGCAATCACAATTATCCAAACGTTTATTCTTATTTGAATCCCTATCTATAACACATACATGTAACCAATACAACATCATTTCCCATGAATGTTTATTTGAATTCATACCCAATATATAAATTTAATCGTTCAAGAAATATAAACAAACACTTTTATAAATTTGGAGTTAAGTTATAAATGAATTGCAAAGTGCAAACCCATTCATAAAGTCATTAACACGTTTAACTCGAGTAGGTCCTAAACAAATTGCGAACTCAATACCAAAAGCTCCCCGATTGATGAACTGGAACGTGGACCCATCCAAACCACACACATCAACCAATCATAACCATCATTATGATTTACATATATCAAATATATTTCAACAATTAGTGAATGATATTAATATCAAGAAACTAATTCGTATACCATGTTTTGTTATCATCAATTTATCAAGATATAAACACCACACAATTAAATTAACAAAAATCAAATGAATTTTTTACCCTACACCATGCTACACCGGAGCACTCCCCATTTTTTTTTTGTATGAACATTCGCGAAAAGGGTAAAAATAACTACAAACATCCACGCTTCCAGAAGCGTTTTGGATCAAAAAGGTAACAGAAAACGAAAGGCTCCTTCACCGGCGACGAGAAACCGGTCCCGCCGGTGACCGGAAACCATCGAGAATAACCTCATCGTAAACACATAAGTGAAACTCAGCTGTCTTCCCCTGTTTTTCCGCTGCTGTGCAATCTTCACACAAGGCACGACTCGACTGGACTTTTGGGTACACCTCTTCAATCTTCGGGAAATTCATGTTTAAAGGAGAATCGAATCCGTATCTCGAATTCAAAATCATATTCATGTAGTTTTCTCTCTGAATCAACAAATCGTGAAACCGTTCATCGTAGTAATAAGGACCATAACCAGACATTTGTGCGTCGTTGATATCAAGCTGATTCCAATGGATACGTGATAGATCATCAGGCGCCAACCGGAAATCTAAATCGCTCTGGTGACTTGGTTTCCTCCGGCGGTCTCTTCTTGACCGCTTCAAAACCACAAGGAAGTAACAATTTCTTTCTCTAATGATTACAGAGAAGTTAACCTTACCGGTTATCAGAATCTTCCGTCGCTCCGGTGAAATCTTCGATTTCCTGCTGTCGACTAAGTAAGTCGTTAAATTATTGTACGATATACCGATCATTTGGCTCAACTTCATCTGAAACTCCTTGAACAAAAGATCTTCATGAATCTTTACGTTGCCTACATCCGTCTCGCGCTCGCCGTCGAATAAAACAACCGGGAACACGGCGTTCTTAGCCGCCGCAGCATCGTCTTCTTCCTCCATATTTTCCGATCGAGTTTCAACAGTCAAGAGGAGAGGAAATGTTCTAGAGAGCGTGTTAAAACGAATCGGGATACGTATATATATAAGCGGTGGTTTGGGGGGTAGGGTACGTAATTACATAAGATTTTTGGGGTATTTATGTAATTTCGTGTATGGGTTTGCTTGGGGCTTAAGTGTACTATTGTGTCAGGTTGTAATTCCGTTTTGTGGGTTTTTCTCGTGAATAAATGCCCTTATTTATCGCTTGTGTATGGTATGTCACAAGGACGATATTACCCTTAAATTGTGTGAGAAACTTCATGGAAATCTGGTCCTCAGGTGTAATTTCCCACTAATTCTACTTTTAGCCGTTTTGGTAAAAAACGAAATGTGACCAGTTAAATACAATATTTTATATCAATTGCTATCCCATAATTTTTTCAAATAAGTTTATTCCGATTTAATATAATGATGATGTACTAATAATTTATGG
Source organism: Lactuca sativa (assembly GCF_002870075.4). NCBI lineage: Eukaryota > Viridiplantae > Streptophyta > Magnoliopsida > Asterales > Asteraceae > Lactuca > Lactuca sativa. The sequence goes on along the minus strand of NC_056623.2, from coordinate 71,408,792 downwards.
ATTTAGCTGGTTAATAATAATTTGATCAATGTCATGATTATGAAATAGAACTTTTCAATAAAGAAAGCACATAATAAACTTTATAAAAAAGACTAATTATATGAATGGTTTATTTGGTTTGTCGGATATTGTAATTTTAGTTATAAGTTTTTAACTTGCATTAATTTTGTTTTATGGTTTTTATTTTTTTCACAATTTGACCGTACCTTTGTTAATTTTTTTTTATTAAATATCGACAAAATAACATTTTTATCTTTGATGTAAATTCGGTCAATGATATTAATTCCCCCAAATCGACGACCTTCCCCTCTTAAATGCCAAAACTGTTTGTTGTTGCTGGATATTAAAACTCATCAACTCTTCTATTTTCGAGCTACCAACTAACCAGGTGGAATTAGCTGGAATTAGCTGGAATTACAGATCATGGTTGGAAAATATACAACTCAAAGTCAAAGTCAAAGTTTGAAAAACATTAACCATAGTCGTAATTGTGGTTGAAAATCCACGTAGGAACACGACTGAAGTTGGAAAGAGGTGATATGTTAGAAATTTCCATCTACCAAGCGAGTTTCTAGAAATCTTGTTACACAACAAACATTAGTGCTTCAATATTCGATGCAAATTTTGTTGTCATGTATTGAATCCTTCTCAATGATGATGTACAACAACCCTTAACACCCCGTTCCCGAGTTCAACTTAACGAGAGAAAGGAAAGGAAATGGATGGAATTGAGAAGAAAATAAAAGAAATTGATGTTCCCGAGTTTCATTAAAGGAATGAAGTGAAAGGAAATGAGAGGATCATTTTCCCTCCTAACTTTCCTTCCGATTTCGGAGGATTTGGAAAGAAAGAACAAAATGATTCATTTTCCTTCCACTTCTCTCCAACTCGAGAACACAAAAGAAAATTTTCTTTTCTTTTCTTTTCTCTTATCTTCTTCTCTTTTGTTAAACTCGGGAACGGGGCGTAAGAGATAATGTCAAAATCGAACAAATCTGCTCAATTCCTCCTAAGATTCTTGTATGTGTCTTCTCTGTAGGAGGCATCGTTGATGCAACCATATGGATGGGTGTTGGTCTAGAAAGATTATCAAGAAAGTATGTTCTAAGTATTTGGTGTATTTTCATAATCCATAGGAAACAATCTTGTTCCCATTGGATTAGTTAATGGATCATCAAGAATGGGGTAGTGTTTGGGTTTATGCAAAAACAAAATGATAGCTCGTCTTTTGTTGTCATTGTATGATGACAACGTTAAGATGATCTTAATATGGATATTCACTTAGGGATGTCATTATGATTATGTTAACTTAGTAAATGCATTATGTTAACTTGGTGATATTCACTTACGGATGTCATTATGATTTTGCCACTTTGTTTCTTTGTATAGAATATGTGTGTTTGTGTTAATAAGCATTAATGTTGTTTGTGTTAATAATCATCACTATGAATAAGCATCAATATGTGTTTGTGTTAATAACTATTTGTGTGTGTTATGTTAATAACCATCAATTTGTTTGTTTTAATACCACATATAGATTAAAAGTATTATGTTATCTTAACTAAAATAGTATCAACTATATTCACATCAAAATATATTTCATAAAGTTTAACAATTGATATAATTTGAATGATAATTTAACTAATTTGCATTGAATAACAAAAACAATGTATAAATTCAAATAGCTAAACTAAAAACATGAACAACATAAAAACTGAAAATTTATATAATATCTAATATGACAATCTATAATTAGATAAATAGTTTTCAATTATCTTACATGTATGTACATTTCAATTTAACTTGTTATTTAACTCTCACAAAACACAAATGTAAATATAATCAATTCATATCATTACAAAACACAAATGTAAATACAATCAATTGATATGATTGTAATGAGAATGTTGAAAGCTTCAAAAACATAACATCACATGAAAATAGTAAGACTGGAAATTATTGTAGATAATTATTAACCTTTCAATCTTAAAAAACATTAGATGACACATAAAAAATATAAACCATATTTGATCATTAAAAACAAACCATATTGAAAATCTTACCAACCTAATCTACCTTATATATATATATATATATATATATATATATATATATATATATATATATATATATATATATATATATATATAACCAAAAAATTATCATAAATATCATAGGTGTTGTACTATTGATTAGTGGAAATTTGAATAATTTTAATATCATACATACTTATAAAGCTAGCATTTTTTTTCTTGAATCTCATGCATTTGAAACTCCTTTTTATAACTAATACAACTCAAAAATTTTCTTAATTATGATTTAACAAACAAAAGTTTTATAACTTATATTATGTTTAATTAGCATTTAGTGAAAAGTTTAGTATAAAAAGACAAATCTTTTGTGTCTTTTGTGTTATATAAAATCTTACATGTAAGAAAGATTTGAAGATATTGTGATTCAAAAGTTTTCATGTAGTTGAAGCATTTACATCCAAATATGATGATTTGAAGAAATGGGTTATGTCGATCCAAATATGATGATTATAAGAAATGGGTTATGTGGCATCGATTGGTAATTGTAATATGATTTTTTCTTTCAACCAAAACAAATGAAGCTTTTCTATTCTTTCTTTACATTCAGTTTCTCATTTAATCTTTAGATGTGATTTGTGTGTATTACACCATCTTGAATGTGACTCTCCAAACATCAATGTTTTGCTTGGAATATCTTTATGATTTTTCTTTTTCAAAAAAAATAGTTTGATTGCAGGTTAGTGAAGAATTGTCATCAAGTTTCTATGGTTGAAGGGTGTTAAATGAAGAAAGAAGATTCATAAAATGGATATAGGTTTTTTTGTTTGAGAAAAGTTGACGAATGTTAGTTTTTTCTTTTGATTTAAATGTATGTTTATGTAACATCTTTATTTATATATTCAACTACCCAATGCTCTTATTTATTTGATTGTATTTTTTCTATTTTGATTTTGTTTATTTTCTATTATATTTTTGTTGGGTTATCATACACAACATATTTAAAAGATAATATTTAAAAGATAACATAATTTTGAACATTTGATATGTAATTATGATAGATTTATCATGATATGTTCTTCATATGAAAGTAATTTATCCATATTACTACAACAAGAATTGCATATGATATTTACGAAAATATATATATTATATGTGATTTCTTTAACATGTATATGCACCTATGTATGTTATAAATTTATACTTAAATATCTTTATGTTTAATAATTGAAGGGATTAAAATGATGCATCAAAACCAATTATTTACACGAATATAATAATAATAATAATAATAATAATAATAATAATAATAATAATAATAATAATAATACATTTCCAAGTAACGTATTCATTTGAAACTCACACTACAACTCAAGAGTTTTCTAATTTATGTATATTTATTAGTTACAACTCAAGAGTTTTGAACTTATGATTATTAATTAGTAATCACTAATAACTTTTTATTTTCCTTTCTTTTATAAGGTTGTAAAGTTGTAAAGTTATGCTCATTAAAAACATTAATGTATTTGAAGAGATTTGCAATTTAAATATGAAGAGTTAATATAAATGTTATAATAGATGTTTTAGTGTTTTTATGTTATTAAAAGTTATAGTGTTTATTTTTCATATTTTTTATTATTCGTTGTATATATATATTTTTTAATACAAATGTTATAATAGATGTTTTTCTATTTTTATGTTACTAAAAGTTGCAGTTCATATTTTTGTTCATACGTTTTGTTACCCGTTATATTATCATTCATTTGATATTTAATTTACACAATATTAAACGGTTTATAAAATTATCAAATAATTGCATATATCACAATGACTTAAAAATTAAACTATAATGTTTAATAAAACTAATATTTTAACTATATGTTTGCTTTACTACAAACATTTTGTTTCAAAATAGAAATATTAAATAATAATTTCGTAAAAGTTATTATTTTAACTATATAATTCTATTCTCGCGCAACGCGCAGGGATTCGCCTAGTTAATTTATAATATGATGCAAATAGAAAAGAGTTTCAAATAAATAGGATTAAAGTAAAATCATCTCTATTATAATCTAGACTAAGTGACTTCCCACGCGTTACGCCAAAAATAAAATTATATGGTAAAAGTATTGATAAGTGCATGTTGTTGAAACATAATGAAGTCACCTTCAATATGAAATTTTCAACTATTATTCGCTTAAAAATATTATATCACTTTTTATTAGATACAATGAGATGAAAAACTTATTTTTACCAACACTCGCTTTAGAATGTCTTGTTATCATCAATATTGAGAAAATTTGAATAAAAGGGTTATACATATAATCTAAATGGTAGGTTAAAACAATACTATTATGTGTATTTAGTGTTTCTAAAAAAAAAGGAAGAATATATATAATTGAAGAAAATTAAAATCCGTACATATATTTATACATACCTTAGTTTTCCTTACTTCATTTTTTCAACGATCTGAGATAAATCTATCTATCTATCTATATCATATTATATCATATCATATCATTATCATACTATATTATAAAGGAAGCATTTTTTTCTTTCACCACATTAATTTGAAACTCCCAACTCTTCATATTTCCATATAATATACTTAATTTATTAACTTAAATATGTTTTTAGTTGTAAACATTATCATAAATAGAAAACTTTTTGACTTATCAATATGATATACTTCATTTGTTAACTTCAATATATTGTTAAATAAATAACCTACATTAATATATCAAACAATCTTAAAAATTTAGTGTAAAATTTAAAACCTAATGTAAAATATCAAAAAATGTTTTTTTTTAAATTCAATATATATTTTTTAATAGTTAAAAGAAAAACATTAAATATAATAAATATAAAAAAAACCTAGATCTATGAAGCGAATTAACTAAAAGGTGTCTGAAAACTATATTTTATAATATCTAAAATTCAATTCAATAGTTTTTAAATCAATTTATAATAATAATAGTTAAAAATAATAGAAACTTAGAAATTAAATTATGTTAGATTACAAACAGTTGTTGATAATTTAAATAATCATCTTGATGAAATTAAAACACCGTCAATTTTTTTTAATTAATAAATCATAATAGTAGTAAATTAAAATAGTTGACAAATATAACTAATGTTATACACACATAAAACAAGAGTAGAGACCATTAAATTATTAGATTTTAATAAGCATTATTTTATCTGTTGTTAAAATTAATTATAATTTTATATACACTAAATGTAATAATTATTATTTTATAGTTAATATAAATGACATAAAATTTTCAATAACAAAAAATTACCAAAAGTTTTAACTTTTCAATTTCTTTCTAATAATAATTTATAAGTTTGTTAATAAGGTTAAATAAATATCAAACAAATCATATAAACTAAATTTCAATATTAAAAGAATATCTTTACTTCTACTTATAAATTTATGTTTTTAACTTTTAACATATTATACTTAACTTATTAGTTTTAATATGTTGTTTTTATGTAAACCATTATCATTTTAAAGCTACAACTTTTGAACAATTTGTATAAAATAATTAAATTGTTAGTTTTAATATAACATTATAGGGTCAACTCAAATATAAATTTTAGTTCAACTTAAACAACTCAAAGAATATATTTTGTAAATAGTTAAAAGTGATAAATTGTAGTATCTTTTTAATGATGATTATAAGGTGATTAATAAGGTTAAATAAATATCAAACCTAAAGTATAATCATAAAAAACTAAATTTTAATATTAAAATAATATCACTACTTCTACTTATAAAGTTATGTCTTTAGCTTTTAACATATTATACTTAATTTATTACATTTAATATTTTGTTGTATGCAAACCATTATTAGTTTAAAGCTACACCTTTTGAACAGTTTTGACAAAATACTTAAAATGTTAATTTAAATATAACATTACAGGGTCAACTTAAATATAAATTTCAGTTCCAGTTAAAAACCGAAAGAATATTTTGTGAATAGATAAAAGTGATAAATTGTAGTGCTAAATTCAAAAACTAAATTTTAATCTCAATATAACTAAAATATTTCCTAAAAATATTTTTATAATCGTTAAAAGATTTCAAATAAGTAACTTAAAATAACTTACAATAACAATAGTTAAAAATAACTCTATATAAATGATTATATTGTTACCTCTAAAAAAACAATGTTTGATGTTTTAAATAATTACAATGATAGAAATTAAAATGTTTAGCAAATAAATTTTAAAACATTAATTAATAATAACAACAACTATAAATAACATTAAAACATATATTATATTTAATTTTATTCATTAATAACCCGCAGGTAGGTGTTTCTGCGTAATGCACGGACATTCGTTTAGTACTATATTATAAAGGAAATATTTTTCCTTTCACCACATCGATTTGAAACTCCCAACTCTTCATATTTCCACATAATATACTTAATATATTAATTTAAATATGTTGTTAATTATAAACATTGTCATAAATGAAAGTTTTCTTGAATTATCAATATGATATACTTAATTTGTTGACATCAATATAATGTTAAATGCATAACATATACTAATATATAAAATAAACTTTAAATATAGTGTAAAGTTTAAAACGTAAAGTAAAATATCAAATAAAGTTTAAAAAAATCAATGTATATTTTGTTAAATGGTTAACAAAATATTAAATACTATAAATGTAAAAGAAGCTAAATCTAAAAGTTGAATTAACTAAAACATGTCCAAAAACTATATTTTATAATAAATAAAATTCAATTAAGTTGTTTTTAATTTAATTTATAATAATAATAATAATAATAATAGTTAAAAAATAACATAAAATTATAAATTAAATTAAATTATATTACAAATAGGGGTTAATAATTTAAATAATCATCAGGATAAAATTAACACATTGTCAAAAAATTTGAAATTGATAAATTATATAAATGGTTAATTAAAATAGTTAAAGAATAATTAATTTTGTACAGACATAAAATTTGAATAGAAACCATTAAATGATTTGATTTTAATAAATGTTATTTTATCTATTGTTCAAATTAATTATAATATTACATCAATTAAATGTAACAATTGTTATCTTATAAGGAGTTATCATTATGATATACTTAATTTGTTGACTTTAATATAGTGTTAAATGCATAATATATATATATATATATATATATATATATATATATATATATATATATATATCATATAAACTTAAAATTTATTGTGAAATTTAAAGCCCAAAGTAAATTATCATATAAAGTTATAAAAAAATTCAATATATATTTTGCAAAATAATTAAAAGAAAAATATTGAGTGAGATAACTAAAATTCAATTAAGTTGTTCTCAGTTTAACTTATAATAATAATAATAATAATAATAATAATAATAATAAGAGAATAACATAACGTTATAAATTAAATTAGGTTATATTACAAACAATGGTTGATAGTTTAAATAATCATCATGATAAAACTAAAACATCATCAAAAAAATTTGAAATTTGATAAATCATAGCGGTAGTAAATTAAAATAGTTGAAAAATAATTAATTTTATACACGCATAAAGTTTCAATAGAGACCATTAAAAAATTTGATTTTATTAATTGTTATTTTATCTATTGTTCAAATTAATTATAATATTATATCAATTAAATGTAATAATTGCTATCTTATAACTAATATAAATAACCTAAATATATTCAATATCATATAATTACCAAAAGTTTAGCTTCATAATTTTATTCCGCACAACGCGCGAATATTCTACTATATTATAAATGATGCATTTTTCTTTTCACCACATCAATTTGAAATTCTCAACTCTTCATATTTCCATATAATTTACTTAATTTATTAACTTAAGTATGTTGTTAGTTATACATATTAACATAAATGCAAGACTTCTTGAATTATCAATATGATATACTAAATTTGTTGACTTAAATATAATATTAAATACATAACTTAAACTAATATATTAAATAAACTTAAAAATATAGTGTAAAAATTAAAACCTAAACTAAAATATCTAATAAAGTTTTAAAAATTCAACGTATGTTTTTTAAAATAGTTAAAAAGAATATCTTAAATACGATAAATATAAAAATCTTAAATATAAAAGTTGAACTAACTAAAAGATGTTTAAGAACTATTTTTTATAATAACTAAAACTCAATTAAGCTGTAATAATAATTAAAAATAACATAATGTTGTAAATTAAGTTATGTTACATTACAAACCGTTGTTGATAATTTAAATAATTCAGGGAGCATTTTTTCTATTACCCCATCATTTTAAATTTTCTAACTCTTTATATTTCCACATAATATATTTAATTTATTAACTTAAGTATGATGTTAATTATAAACATTATCATAAATTGAAGAGTTATTGAATTATCAAAATGATATACAAAATTTTTTGGCTTCATTATAGTGTTAAATGCATAACCTAAATTAATATAACAAACAAACTTAAAAATGTAGTGTAAAGTTTAAAAACTATAGTAATAAAAATCCAACATATGTTTTTTAAAATAGTTGAAAGGAAATTACTAAAGACAATAAACATAATAACTAAAATTCAATTAAATTGTTTTTTAATTAATTTATAATAATAATAATAGTTACAAATAACATGAAATTATAAAATAAATTATGTTACATTACAAACAGTGGTTGATAATTTAAATAATATTCATGATGAAATTAAAACATCATCAAAAAAATCTAAAATTTAATAAATTATAACAATATTTAATTAAAATAGTGAGTACTATAACTATTTTCTTTTTTGGAAAGAGAATTTCCTTAACGAGGGTTCCATGCCCGAATAATCCATCGATGCAAATATAAGGTTATGCACCATGTTGTGGAGTAGTGCGATAATTTAAATATGGGTCAATAATTTATTCATCATATCTTACACATGTCTTACTAAGTCATCACAACTAATTTTATACATACGTAAAGCATGAGTAGAGACCATTAAATGATTTGATTTTAATAAATGTTATATTATTTATTGTGCAAATTAATTATAATTTTGCATCAAGTAAATGTAATTATTATTATTTTATAGTTAATAAAAATAATGTAAATATTTTCAATAATGTATGATTACAAAACAATTAACCGTATAATTTTATTCCGTGGAATGCGCGAATATTCGCATAGTATCTTATATAGCTAACATTTTTTCTTTCACCATATTTATTTGAAACTCATGTATTTTTCCTTTCACCACATTCATTTGAAACTCTCATGACTTTTCAATTTCTTCCTAATAATGGTTATAAGTTGATTAATAAGATTAAATAAATATCAAATATAAAGTGTAATTATATACAAACTAAATTTCAATATTAAAAGAATATCATTATTTCTACTTATAAAGTTATGTTTTTGAACTTTTAACATATTATACTTAATTTATTACTTTTAATATATTGTTGGGTGTAAACCATTATCATTTTAAAGCTACAACTTTTGAACAATTTGAATAAAATACTTAATTATAAATTTAAATATAACATTACAGGATCAACTTAAATAAAAAATTTAGTTTAACTTAAATAACCCAAATAAAATTTTGTTAATAGTTAAAACTGATAAATTGGAGTATATTTCTAATATTGATTATAAGTTGGTTAATAAGGTTAAATAAATATCAAAACAATGACACATGGTGTGTTGTTGATTTAATAACTTGACGCATGGCAGAATGAGATTAACCTTATTCATTTTTTAGATAGGGAGATTATTATCTATACAAATTATTGTCTTTTTTTCTCCTTTTGGGAAGCCTTAATAGCAAGGCCGACCTAAGGGGTGTTCAGAAGGTGCCTTGAACATGGCCCATCATCTATTAAGACTCCAACATTTTTATCCATATTTAATAGTTTTCTAATCCTTGTTTAGGTTAATCAAGTTCACATTTTCATTCAGGAAATTAGAACTCGACATTAAGCGGCTTGAATTAAAATTAGCAAGTGAGAAGTTAAAGATGGTTTGTTTCCCTGTGTCGAGGATGATACGCATGAAAATAAAAGCAATGATGGAAACGATTCACATCCTAGGTAATTGTGTTCAAACGATTTATTCAAGATTACAATCCTAATCTACATTGTCAACTCCTCTTGATAGTCCAACAACAACGATTCACAATTTCACACTATTCTCTTATTGTCTTCAAGTTTTTTATATTTGAGCCTTTAATAATCCAGCAACAATATAATTCACAATTCAAATTCTATTTTTGTTGTCTTACTGGTTGTGTTTGAGATTCCTGACTTGTGGATTGGTTAATTAGTGTGTACTTGTAACACCCATTTTCCAGAATGGACCGATTTAAGGCAACAAGGAGCCAAAAGCATGGTTTTTGGGTAAAATCGAGTGTCATGACATGACCATAATAGGGTCACGATGTGACGAGTTAAATGAGAAACGTGTATCAGGGAAGGCTTGTCATGACATGACAAGAGAGGGGTCACGGCGTAAGAGTGGTAGTAGCCCAAGCCAACGAATTTTAGGGTTTCTTCCATATTTAAAGCCCTTAACTTATGACCTAGGATGTCCTCTTCAGCATCCCCTCCCCCCCCCCCCCCCCTTCCAAACGAAACCATAGCCTCCATTTATGAGTTCTTGAGCTTTTGGTGTTGTCTTGGTGACTTGAAGGAGAAGGGATCATTTTTGGTGCATAGATCCACCTTGCAAGCCTTTATACCATCTTCTAGCAACTTCTCTAGACCTTTATGAGTATTCAAGCTTCAAGCTTTACAATTCCTTGTTGCTAGATCTAGACTTTTATGCATTATTATCCATGTTTAGGTTAGTTAGAGTGGTGGGATTCCTTAAATTTGGCAACTTTATGGGTCCTTAGAGTCCCTTGGTGGTTAGTTGTGCTAGATCTGAAGTTTGGTGGATTTTGAACTCATGCTTGAGGTTTTGACCTACTTTTTCTTCATGAGTGACCTAATTTGAGCTCAAGACTTTCATTGTGCATGCAAGACTTTAAAGAATTGATTTTAATGGATTATGGGGTGTAAGGAAGCCTTTTGGAGGAGATGGGTGTACGACTTAATGGATTAAGGGCTTAATCCAATAAGTTGCCCAAGTGCTAGTTCTCACGACATGGCGAGTTTCCTGTTACGTCATGACGATTGAAGACCTCACGACTATTTTGTCTTTATCTGGTCACGACGTGACTAAGAGCATGTCACGTTGTGAAGAATTGTTTTGACCTATTGACCGTTGACCATTGAATTTTTGAACAGTTTTACTTTGGGTCAAACTTGAAGGAATTGGGATGTTGATTAAGATTTTACCATGTTTTGGTGCTAGTAGGTTTGTGGGAGCAATCAGTGCAAAAAGTAAGTGTGTCGCAGTGTTTCCTGGGTCTCCGAATCAAGTGAGTTTCCTCGTTGTACTCGTGGGTCGAAGGCACTAATGTCGACTCACTACATTGTGTTATGTATCCTTGTATATAAGATGTTGCTATGCTATAGTGATCTGTTAGATATATATATCCTTGTATTTTAGGATATAGGAGTAGTGGTATAGTGCTTAGAGTACCAGTAGGCTGGTTATCGTATAGTGGAGTTCCCTAGAGGTTGTATATAGTCATGTAGGATAGCCTGAGAACTTTTGATCTAGGCTTTCTTTCATGTTCCTTGTTTGGTTGTGGGTCTAGAGTAGGATCATCTAACCGGGTGTCCATCTCACATCTAGTTACATATAATTGTTCATTCAATGGAGATTTGATGGTAGGGGCGCAGTGTGCTGGGAGGGATCTAGTAGGCGGTAGTGAACTGTTGGATGGGTAGATTCATGTTGATAGTTGCATGTGCTTATGTGTTTACTTGATTTCTTGTTTAATTATATATGTCGACGTATCATGATGGGTTAGTTTGAGATGATCATGCTTCATGTTGTAGGCCAAGATACCATGTGTGGGTCGGCTCTAAGTTGTACGCGCGGGAGGGGAACCAGTCGCAGACTGGAGGTTCAACGGAGCGGTTAGGTTGAGGCGTTAGGTCAATATACCCGTAGGCAATCCGATCTTTATAGTTGTCAGTATTTGTGACGGTGGGCCCGGCATGAATGCATTGTATGTGTATTGTGGTGTGTGGTATTTTGGAGGAAACTCACTAAGCTTCGTGCTTACCCAGTTGTTTATGTTTTTCAAGTACCATTAGTGATTATGGGAAGGCAAATGTGTGATTGTACACATTCATCAGCAACAATGGAGATTTTGTGTTTACTCTATTACTTTGATCTTTAAACGATGTAATTTGGAACAAATTGTTTTTCTTAATTTGAATTCTATATATTTGAAGTTTTACTTTAATTTAAAATGAAAATTTTTGTTGTGAAAATAAGACGTTACAAGTTGGTATCAGAGCCCCTTTTTGAGGGATTTGGAGGAACACTTATGTGAATCCAAACTCAAACTAGGATCCGAGAATTTTCGCAAACATTTTTGAAAAATAAATTTTAAATAAAAAGTTTGAGTTAGAGACATGGGCTCGGTCTTTTTTCATGTTCTTGTTTGATTGTTGGTTTGGGATCGTGAACATGGACTTCTGGTTCGACCTCGGTTTTACAAGGAGATGTGATGTGTACAATCAGCCAGATCCAGAATAAGAAATCGATTCCCAAAATACCCTAATTCACTACTTACTTCCCAAAGTATGAGCGACCGTGGACTTTGAATAATTTAATTATTTGGGAAGTAAAACATGCAAAATGAAACACAAGAATAAATAATTAAAAAAGTTAGTAAACAAATTCATAAATAATCTCTATTATTTAATCACCAAAAATCAATACATTTATTACAAGTTTCAATCTAATCATCTAACTACTTAAACTAATATCATCTCTCAATCAAATGCTCCTAGCATGCTGATTGTGCTTAATCCTACTCAGAGCATTCGTCAAAGGATCTGCAGGATTCTCTTCTGAGGATACACTCTTCACAATGAGGTGACCTGCTTCTGCTCTATGTCTTATATAATGGTACTTTCTGTCAATATGTCTTGACTTGCCATGGTCTCTCGATTCTCTAGTCAAAGTAACCACACATTCGTTATCGTAGAAAAGTTCCATTGATTCCTGAATGGTTGGAACTACTCCAAGATAACCAATAAAGTTCCTCAACCAAGTTGCTTCCTTTGATGCTTCACTTGCCACTATGTACTCTAATTCGCACACAACATTAGTCACTGTGTCTTGCTTGTAACTTTTCAGAGTAATTGCTCCACCATTTAATAAAAACACTCAACCCGAATGTGAACGAAAGTTTTCCCTGTTTGTCTGAAAGATGGCGTCACTATACCCATTCACTCTTGTGACATCCCCATTTTCACGGCCAGAAAAGACCGATTTTGTTTATGCTTTGTTTAAAAATCAGAGTAACATTTTAAATAAAAATGTTGCGGAATTTGTCCCAAAACAAAATATGATAAAGATTTATCAAAAGCATTCCGTAGAAATGTATTTCATTAAAAAGACTCGGGATGTCATGTTCGATACAGATCATAAGCATAAACAATACAACATTGGCCTTGCTACATTATTCCGTATTTACATACCTAAAATCCATTAATCTCTCATCCCAAGACATCACGTCTATGCACATGCGCCACTATCTCTAATACAAGAAACTGAGTCGGTCAGGCTTGGGAGTCTGGTGAGCACATAGGGTTTTCACCCCACAATAAATAAGTTTATTAGCTTTATCAAACCAAACATACCCGATTACCCGTTCCCGTTATCCTCACTTTACGTCCCTAAAACATCTAACACAAGGGACCTAGTCTAAGGACTATCATCGAGATGGACACTACGGTTAAGGGGATTCCTCAGCAATAAATGTCCTTAAGGCAACCATGTGGGGGATGGAGTACATCTGATGAGCACACAGTTCAAATAAACACCTACAGGTTGCGAGCCTGCTAGTGTTCCACTGGACTGTCTAGAATAGTCCGTGGTCGTCATCTATACTCCGCTAGATGACTGGATCATCAATAACATCTATAACGAGGCCTCTCATTATTTCATTTTATCACACAGCAACTAATACATCTACCCATGTTTTACCCCAACATTTTCGTAGATATAAAATGCATATACAGTTTAAATTATTGAAAACATGTATAAAAATGTTTATCCAGCATAGATAGCAAGTATTCAGATAATATGCACACATAGCACGTAATTTATATAAAATACTTCATATCTATGTGTAAGCTGAAAGTAACTATGCACTCACCTGAGTAGGTGGTGACTCGGCGCTGGTCAGCACTTCGTTACTCTTAACACACTTTTCCTTCGGCAAAACCTAGTATCATTGCCACTAGGGTTTAGTCTAATATTCACCGCGACTAATTAATAGTCTAGCTATTATTACTATTATATAAGCGTTAAACGATACTTATATAACCCATAATAATAGCCCAAGTACTTATTATAAGGTCCTAATAACATTACTATATTAAAACATAAGCTAAACTAAAGATAGGTTAGGCGTAGCTCACTTACAGCGGGTTTCCTTTGAAAACGGGCTCCGCCAAAGCAAAGTTTCTGAGCCGGAGGCTCTTCTCGTCGGAGCCGTCAGGCGCTCCAGGAGCCTCGGGGCTTCCTTCGGGAGCTAAGGGGTTTATCTAGGGCTTAGGGGGGGTTTAGAGGAGCTAGAGAGAGAAACTAGTGAGAGAAAAAATGAATTTTGGTGTGAAAAAACTCGGAAAGGCTCGCACCCTATTTATAGGCCGGAGGACCTCAGATTACGCCGGGCGTACCGAGGGTAACTGGGTGTACTCCTCGGATAAGACCACCAGCTCGGACCCAACTGTCTTCGTACGTCGGATGGATAAGGGTGAGAGTACGCGGGGCGTACCGACTTCGGACGCTGGGCGTAATGCGAAACGACGTGTCCATCATCCGAAGCGAGCCGTGATCAGCAAGCGACGATCAGGACTAAGCCACGTCATCGATCAAGCAACAGATTTCGCAAATTGCATTCTCGACTTCTAAAAATCATAGCTTTCGCATACGAGCTCCGTTTTCGACGTTCTTTATATCCACACGAAGGTGGGAACATACTCTACAACTTTCGTTTAGACTCTGTCGGCTAATTTTGACTCTATTTTAAATTTTATATTATTAACAGGCCGGGACAGGATTGGTCCGTTAAATTCTCATAACTTCTTCATCCGGCGTCCGTTTTCGCCCATCCTTTTCTCGTTACGCTAATCTTAACGAGATCTTCGATTCTCGTTTAGGTCGTGTTGGCTAAAAATCACTCGATCTAATATTCGAATTCCGGGCTGTACACTGCTAATCTGAAACTTCGAAAAATCATAACTTCTTCACACGAAGTCAGATTTGGGCGTTCTTTTTTATCGATGTTCTTAGTTTAACTATTCTACGACCTTTGTTTAGAGTGCTAAGGCTAAATCTCGCTCTATCGTAAATTCACCACTTACGTTTCCCGGTATCGTGTCGGTTCTGTCGCGAAACTTCGATGGGTCATAACTTCTTCGTTATAACTCGGATTTTGGCGTTCCTTATATCCACGGAATCCTTGTTTCGACCACTACAACTTTATATAAAGATATCGGGATTATCTCACACTTTAATTTTGACGCTTATTTTTATTCTTTATTAATTATACAATAATAAGCACATAAACACACATAATTCACATAATACTCAAATATTTCATCTTTATTACTTCAAAAAGAGTTACAATAGTTGACCTAGACTATTACATCGTATAAAAATGCTTAGCCCCGAAACCTGGGCGTTACAATTATCTCCCCCTTAGGATGATTACGTCCCAGAATCATCAACGAAACAGGGCTCACATGATGACTCCATACGTTATCTCTTTGTCCTAGGTAATAATCGTAATTCTCTAGGTTTCTTCGAATGCGTATATAACTCCTGGACTCCTTGACTGTAGGCGGTGCTCGGTCTTGCACTTGCTCCCTATCTCACTTTAGACTCCAAATTATGACCTTCAAGTCACAACCTCGATCCTTACGGGAGCCTGCTTCTTCTTCTTAACAAACTTAAGATAAGTTATTTTGTTACTAAAATGGACCGATGTGTCATATTCTAATGACTTATCATCGTATGTTCCCACGCTTAAACTCAGGTCTCTTAGAGTCTTCCAGAACAGACTATACATTTCTTCATGTTCTAATCACATCTTAAAAGGTAGCATTTCTAGATACAAGCAACTATCGTGATACCTCTATAGATTTCTTTGATTATTTTTTTTATATCAATCTTCCGACGTAAGTCAGATGCTACATCAAACTTGGTTCTCTGAACCACGTAACATAATTATCATAGTCGGACTCAATTCGATATGACCACTAGGGTTGGAATAACAATAATCCTCTTAGTCATTACCGAAACGATGGTAACGACATATTTGAATAAAATGGTATCAATTAGTAGCTTCTTGGTAACCTTGTGACTTTCCCTGATCCAAGCGTGAGTCCTGTGCTTCCAGTAGTATAGGCCTCTACTACCTTTCACACTACTCATACTTGTCCCAAGTATTGTCTCGCAGTTTACCCAAGTCACCATACAAGAAAATTACATAACAACTTGACACATTAGATAACAAAACGAAGGTTTTATATTATTCCTTGAAACGATTATATAGGTGTTCAAGTTCAACCTATACTATGCCTCTAATAGGCTACACCACGTGGTACTATTTACACGACTACTTCATAGATCCTCATTTCTGATTCCTTGCATCGTCAGCTGCTTCGTCTAGGATCATATGGAATGCTCTTGCCTTTGGTTTTGGCGGAATGTTTGGTCTTGCCACCTCTTTCTTCTTCGGGCAATCCTTAGCAACGTGCCCTTCTTTACAGCATTCATAACACACCCTTTTGCTGGCGGTGCACTCGTTGGCGTAATGTCCGGTCTTCCCACACTTGTAGCAAGTCACTTTATCGCTACATTTCCCGAAGTGCTTCTTCTTGCACTTCTCACACCATTTCACTTTGTTTATGTAACACCCAAGATCAGAAAGGCCAAGAAAAGGAAAGAAACCCTAAGTCAAGGAGTGGACTCGTCGAGCCCAGGGAGGAACTCGACGAGTCGGAGCGGGATCCGGGGGATCGAGTAAGTGACCGACTCGACGAGTTGGGTCTGAACGAGGAAACCCTAATTTCGGGACTTGGTACCCTATTTAAGCATCTTATTCTCTTCCCTAGGGCTCATTTGCGGCCCCAATAGTTCAGGACCCCAAACCCTAGCCACCAAAATCATTTTTGGAGCAAGATCTACCCTTAGTGAAGTAATTTGGAGCTTGGAAGAGAAGAGATTCATAGTGGTGCAAGAGGACGCCTTGGATCCAGAGTTGGGTGGAACTTTTTAGAGCATTTGGAGGTAATGAATCGTTATCCTTGGCTTTCTCCTTTCTAGATCCATCTTTCATGGAGTTTTAGGGTTTCTTTGAGAGTATGTGATGAGAAATTGGTGCATAAGCTAGATTTGGAATTGAAACTCCAGATCTGAGCTCTTTTTGGATCGAAAATGCAGAAAGCCATGTTAGTTGCTATGCAAAAGCCTTTCCCCATGAGTGGAGTTCCTCTCTAGCTTGATTTTTGGTATTATGAGGCAAGAAGCATGTAAAGTTAGCAACTTTATGTTGCTAATGGACTCTAGGAACCCAGATCTATTGTTTGGAGCAAAGTAGAAGCTCTGTGACTCGAAATTATGGAAATACACGTATGGACTCGGCGAGTCTGGGAGATGACTCGGCGAGTCAGGCTAGATATCAGACTTAAATCGCGTAGCAACTTGGCGAGTCACATGGGTGGACTCGGCGAGTTGGATGAAGATAGGCAGGAACTCGACGAATTGGAAGAACAACTCGGCGAGTCTGTTGAAGATTGCCTTGAACTCGGCGAGCCTGTTCTTGGACTCGGCGAGTCAAGTTGCAAAATCCCAAACCCTTCGAGTTAAGACTCGGATCAGTGAGTTGAGTGGGGACCCAGTGAGTTGGCCAGGTCAGGACTCGGAAATCAGTAGACTCGGCGAGTCATGGTCTGACTCGGTGAGTCGAGTCGAGAAGGGAGGAGGTTTCTGAGCTCATGAACTCGGCGAGTCAGTAGGCTGACTCGGTGAGTAGGGTCAACCTGGAAGGTTGACTGTGACCAGGACTTTGACTTTGACCAGGGTTGACTTAGTTGACTTTTCGAGGACTGTCAAACTAAGCGTCATGTTGATATTGGTAGTTCGGAGAGCTAGAGGAGCAGCGGCTCAGAGGGTTATCAGCAGAGCTCAGCAGTTAAGGTGAGTTTCCTTCCAATAGGAACGGGTCTAAGGCCACAATGCCGGCCCGTTTAGCTAGCAGTAGTTTCCGGATTTTGATCCGATGCAGTAGTTAGTATGTTTGATGCCTTCGTGGCTCAGACATGATTTATGTGTTATGTGTTTCGGGCTACGGCCCGATGCAGTATGTAGTATATGTGTGTTCATGCTAGTTGATATGTTTATGTTATATGAGGTTCAGTTAGTTCTGGACTTTGGTCCGATGCAGGGGGCAAGGCCCCAGTTAGTCCGGACTTCGGTCCGATGCAGGGGACAAGGTCCCAGTCAGTTTTCGGACTTCGGCCCGATGCAGGGGGCAAGGCCCCAATTAGTCCGGACTTCGGTCCGATGCAGGGGACAAGGTCCCAATCAGTTTCCGGACTTCGGTCCGATGCAGGGGCAAGGCCCCAGTTAGTCCGGACTTCGGTCCGATACAGGGGACAAGGTCCCAGTCAGTTTCCGGACTTTGGTCCAATGCAGGGGGCAAGGCCCCAGTTAGTCCGGACTTCAGTCCGATGCAGTGGGCAAGGCCCAGTATGTGCTTTATATGTTATTGTATGGTATGTGGTAGATTGGGGGAGCTCACTAAGCTTCGTGCTTACGGTTTTCAGTTTTGGTTTCAGGTACTCAGTTTTTAAAAGAGGAGCTCGGGAAGATTGCAGTGCACACACCATAGTCAGTTAGCCTGGGAATGTTTTACTCTGATAATGAGATTATGTTTTGAATTAATACTCTAAAAATTATGTTATGACTTCTGATACGTTTTTATAAGTATGGTTTTAGTTATGTTTTAAAAGAAATTTTTAGTCGTGATTTTTGGGTCGTTACAGTTTCCTCCTCCGATAAACTCCTCTGAACCAGACTTGATCTTCTTATTGGGCCCCGTAGACCCCTCAAACTTCCTCTTTTCACCAACCTCAATCTTGTTGGCAGCTTTTCCCTTAATCATATCCTCCACAGACTTGGCAGCCCAGATAGCTGCCTCCAGAGTATGTGCCTGATGCACTGGTACTGCATACTCCCATGGGAGTCCCTTAGCATACTTGTCGATCTTTGTCAGCTCATCTGGAACAAGACGCAAGGCAAACTCCATATTTTCCGTGAAGTTGTTCGTGTATTCATCGATCAACATGCTTCCCTTCTTCAGGGTCAGGAACTGGTTCTCTAGCTCGAGCAGGTTTTGAGCTGAGCAGTACTTTCGTTTGAATTGAACCAGAAATTCTTCCCATGTCAGTTGCAGGGGCTCGTTGGGGCTTAAAGTCTTCCCCAAGGTATTCCACCAACGTACAACGCCTCCTCGAAACTGACGCACTGCAAACGTGGTCTGTAGTTTTCCTCTGCAACCGCACGTCATGAAGGCTAACTCCATCTCTGAGATCCAATCCATGACCCCGATCAGATCTTCCTTTCCCGTGAAAGTCGATGGTTTGCAAGTCAGAAAATCCTTGTACTTGCATCCATTCCTCTCGACTCCGTCATCTTGGTTGTTTTGTTGAACTATTGGTGGGTTGACTTGACCAACAATTCCACTGTAGTCTCCCTCCTCAGTCTGCCTTTCGTTCAACTTGGGCTGTTCGATCTGAATAGTCGCTTCCTCTAGATTTTGCTGGAGCAAACGTCTGGTTTCCTCCATTTGACGATCCAACATCGCTTGCACTCCGGCCATCGTTATTGGCTCAGCAACGACTTCCACAACCGGTATTTGCTCAATCACTAGGGGTTGGTTTATGTTCCCATTTGCATTCACGTTTCCACTACACGTCCTTGCCATCTTGATCTATACACCGAATAAGGTGAATCTAGATCTTTATTTAGGATTGATGTTCAAATCATCCTTATCTCTCTGAAACGTTTACATGCTAGTTCTAATATCGTAGTCGTACGTTTAGAATCCTAAACACATAAGGTTTCCAGATCCGGTCGGCAACAGACCATAGATCCGAACAATTAACAGCATATCAGGCACAAAGCATTTAGCACATAAAAGCATTTTAGTCATAATTCCTAAAATAAGCTAGTGCTCACACCTCACAATCATCGCTTAGCATTCTAAGTTTAAGTCTAGAAATCCTACAAATTCCTAGTTCGCTTAGACTAATGCTCTGATACCAACTGTGACATCCCCATTTTCACGGCCAGAAAAGACCGATTTTGTTTATGCTTTGTTTAAAAATCAGAGTAACATTTTAAATAAAATTGTTGCGGAATTTGTCCCAAAACAAAATATGATAAAGATTTATCAAAAGCATTTCCGTAGAAATGTATTTCATTAAAAGGACTCGGGATGTCATGTTCGATACAGATCATAAACATAAACAATACAACATTGGCCTTACTACATTATTCCATATTTACAGGCCTAAAATCCATTAATCTCTCATCCTAAGACATCACATCTATGCTCATGCGCCACTACCTGTAATACAAGAAACTGAGTGGGTCAGGCTTGGGAGCCTGGTGAGCACATAGGGTTTTCAACCCACAATAAATAAGTTTATTAGCTTTATCAAACCAAACAAACTCGATTACCCGTTCCCATTATCCTCACTTTACGTCCCTAAAACATCTAACACAAGGGACCTAGTCTAAGGACTATCATCGGGATGGACACTATGGCTAAGGGGATTCCTCAGCAATAAATGTCCTTAAGGCAACCATGTGGGGGATGGAGTACATCTGATGAGCACACAGTTCAAATAAACACACAGTTCAAATAAACACCTACAGGTTGCGAGCCTGCTAGTGTTCCACTACACTGTCTAGAATAGTCCGTGGTCGTCATCTATACTCCGCTAGATGACTGGATTATCAATAACATCTATAACGAGGCCTCTCATTATTTCATTTTATCACACAACAACTAATACATCTACCCATGTTTTACCCGAACATTTTCGTAGATATAAAATACATATACAGTTTAAATTATTGAAAACATGTATAAAAATGTTTATCCAACATAGATAGCAAGTATTCAGATAATATGCACACATAGCACGTAATTTATATAAAATACTTCATATCTATGTGTAAGCTGAAAGTAACTATGCACTCACCTGAGTAGGTGGTGACTCGGCGCTTGGTCAGCACTTCGTTACTCTTAACACACTTTTCCTTCGGCAAAACCTAGTATCATTGCCACTAGGGTTTAGTCTAATATTCACCGCGACTAATTAATAGTCTAGCTATTATTACTATTATATAAGCGTTAAACGATACTTATATAACCCATAATAATAGCCCAAGTACTTATTATAAGGTCCTAATAACATTACTATATTAAAACATAAGCTAAACTAAAGATAGGTTAGGCGTAGCTCACTTACAGCGGGTTTCCTTTGAAAACGGGCTCCGCCAAAGCAAAGTTTCTGAGCCGGAGGCTCTTCTCGTCGGAGCCGTCAGGCGCTCCAGGAGCCTCGGGGCTTCCTTCGGGAGCTAAGGGGTTTATCTAGGGCTTAGGGGGGTTTAGAGGAGCTAGAGAGAGAAACTAGTGAGAGAAAAAATGAATTTTGGTGTGAAAAACTCGGAAAGGCTCGCACCCTATTTATAGGCCGGAGGACCTTAGATTACGCCGGGCGTACCGAGGGTAACTGGGTGTACTCCTCGGATAAGACCACCAGCTCGGACCCAACTGTCTTCGTACGTCGGATGGATAAGGGTGAGAGTACGCGGGGCGTACCGACTTCGGACGCTGGGCGTAATGCGAAACGACGTGTCCATCATCCGAAGCGAGCCGTGATCAGCAAGCGACGGTCAGGACTAAGCCACGTCATCGATCAAGCAACAGATTTCGCAAATTGCATTCTCGACTTCTAAAAATCATAGCTTTCGCATACGAGCTCCGTTTTCGACGTTCTTTATATCCACGCGAAGGTGGGAACATACTCTACAACTTTCGTTTAGACTCTGTCGGCTAATTTTGACTCTATTTTAAATTTTATATTATTAACAGGCCGGGACAGGATTGGTCCGTTAAATTCTCATAACTTCTTCATCCGGCGTCCGTTTTCGCCCATCCTTTTCTCGTTACGCTAATCTTAACGAGATCTTCGATTCTCGTTTAGGTCGTGTTGGCTAAAAATCACTCGATCTAATATTCGAATTCCGGGCTGTACACTGCTAATCTGAAACTTCGAAAAATCATAACTTCTTCACACGAAGTCAGATTTGGGCGTTCTTTTTTATCGATGTTCTTAGTTTAACTATTCTACGACCTTTGTTTAGAGTGCTAAGGCTAAATCTCGCTCTATCGTAAATTCACCACTTACTTTTCCCGGTATCGTGTCGGTTCTGTCACGAAACTTCGATGGGTCATAACTTCTTCGTTATAACTCGGATTTCGGCGTTCCTTATATCTCCGGAATCCTTGTTTCGACCACTACAACTTTATATAAAGATATCGGGATTATCTCACACTTTAATTTTGACGCTTATTTTTATTCTTTATTAATTATACAATAATAAGCACATAAACACACATAATTCACATAATACTCAAATATTTCATCTTTATTACTTCAAAAAGAGTTACAATAGTTGACCTAGACTATTACATTGTCTAAAAATGCTTAGCCCCGAAACCCGAGCGTTACAACTCTCAACTTATCACAGCCTCCAAAGACTAAAATCATATCCTTTGTCCTCCGCAGATACTTGAGAATGTTCTTAACTGCTGTCCAATGAGCTCTTCCATGATTTCCCTGATAGCGACTGACCATGCTTAAAGCAAAGGACACATCAGGGCGAGTGCACTTCATAGTGTACATGATCGATCCTACAGCTGAAACATAAGGGACTCAACTCATATCAACGATCTCTTCATCTGTACTAGGGATTTGAGTCTTACTCAATTTGGTATTGCTTTGAATAGGTAGCTCTCCTTTCTTGGAATTTTCCTTACTAAACCATTTTAGTACCTTGTCCAAGTATGTACTTTGACTAAGTCCTATTAACTTTCTCTTTCTATATTTCAAAATTCCTATCTTGAGAATATAGGCAGCCTCTCCTAGATCCTTCATAGCGAAAAACTTTCCAAGCTAGGATTTCACTTCTTGCAAAGTTGGAATGCCATTTCCCATGAGTAATATGTCATCAACATACAATACTAGAAAAGTTACTATACTCCCACTAGCTTTGACTTACACACAAGACTCATCCTTACTTCTAGAAACACCAAACCCTTTGACCTTTTCATAGAAGCAAAGATTCCAGCTACGAGATGCTTGTTTTAATCCATAGATGGATTTTCTCAAGCGTACACACTCTATTGGGAAACTTTGCATCAACAAAACCCTCTGGTTGACCGATGTACACATCCGCAACCAACTTCCCATTAAGAAAATTGGTTTGGACTTCCATTTTCCAAATTTCATAATCATGAAAGGTGGCTATGGAAATCATTATCCTAATAGACTTTATCTTGGAAATTCCTCCTCCCTTCAGTCCAGTTTGAACCTTGGCCCAGTGAATATCGCCTATTCTGGTGAAGGTCTACCTCCGGATCTGTTATTGTCCATGCCCTAGCCGTTGCTTCCGCTGATGAACCTTGGTTTGGTGAATTGAAGTTGGCCTTAGGTGTAATAGGACTCCCAGTTACTGGTCACAAAGCTTATTTTTTCGGGTCAAGAAGCTCTCGAAAAGACCTGATCCTTCCCTAAAAACCACTAAACACAAAGTGGTTTCGCCGTATCCGGTTGAACAAAGAAGGTTCAATCTTGTGAAACCGTAGCAGAGGTGGGTTTGTTTGGTTTGAACATAGGCTCAAACATTATTTGAAGGGTCCTAGCTATGCCATGCGTTCAAAAATCCGGCTCGCTCCCGGCCTTTGGACCCTTGGCCCGCTTAGAAGTGGATTCGAACCACTGCTGTCTCTGCTTTCTATTCGAAGAAAACGAAAGTCGGGAACCATCGGTTACCTTTTGAATCAAAGTAGCGACGAGCCTAGTATTACGACTACAGGGGGAGAAGCAAAGCTTCCTCTTAGAAGCACCATCCCTATTTTTTTTTATTTGAACGGAAGGAAATTCCCAAGCGCATTCCCTGTGTTCTATGTCCGACTATTCCACCTCGACTTGGATTATATATCCAATAAGGTCCGCTCTCGGCCATTCCACACGCTGCCTAGCAGAGGCGTGGTTATCTGAAGTGGATTCTCTCCCACTAGTGAGAAGGTCTCATTATACTCAATCCCTGGTGTTTGAGTAAATCCACTTGCAAGCATTTGTGCCTTGAATGTGTGCACATTTTCATCCAAGTCGGTCTTCTTCTTGAAGATCCATTTGTAACCAATTGTCTTTCGACAAGGTTCTAGATCAACTAAATTCCAAACTTATTTGCCATGCATGGACTTGACATCATTGTCCATTGCCTCTTTCCAGTTTGAAGCCTCAAGATCTTCCATTGCTTCCTTGTAGTTAGCAGGCTCGTCCAAATTCACCAGTGTTTGATCATTGATAAACGTATCACCATCTGACATTATATGGAAACCATATAACATTGGTGGCATGCTAACTCTACTGTAATGGAGAAGAGATAATTCACTGTCAACTGGCTCAACTGGAATTTATTCCTCTGGTTGAGTGTTAGTGTCTTCTAAGGTTCCTTCATTGTTGACTCTTGAATCTCTTCAATGTCAATTGTGGTCCTACTGTCCTCTTTGCATATGAGCTCCCCCCCTCTATATATATATATATATATATATATATATATATATATATATATATATATATATATATATACATATATATATATATATATATATATATATATATATATATATATATATATCGTGAAAGACTCCTATTCGTGCTACAAGACCACATTTTTACTAGGCATGTAGAACAAATATCCAAAAGACTTTCATGGGTAGCCAATTAAAATACACTTCTCACTTCTGTCTTCTATCTTTTCATGAGTCTCATGCCTAATGAAAGCTTCACAACCCTAGACTTTTATATGTGCTAATGAGGGAACTTTCCCTGTCCACATCTCATGAGGTGTTATGGAAACCTTTTTAGTTGGGACAAGATTGAGGATATGGGCAGCTATCTCTAAGGCATACCCCCAAAAAGAAATGGCCAGAGTGGATCCATTCATCATGGAACGAACCATGACCAACAAGGTTCAATTTCGCCTCTCAGTCACACTATTAAGTTGTGGTGTTCTAGAAGGAGTCAATTCTGAAACTATTCCACATTCCTTGAGGTAGTCGTGGAACTCGATACTAAGATACTCCCCTCCTCTATCAGATCAGAGCATCTTTATCTTCCTACACAATTGATTCTCGGATTCATGTTTAAACTATTTGAACTTTTCAAAGGTTTCTTTATGTTTGATTAAGTAAATATAACCATATCTACTATAATCATATGTAAACATTACATAAACTGATTAGCATCTCTTGTGCTAGATTTGAAGGGTCCACACACAACTATGTGTATGAGGTCCAACAAACCATCACCTCTTTCACAAGACCCAGTGAAAGGTGATTTTGTCATCTTGCCTAAAAGACAAGATTTGCATTCATCACTGGCCTTAGGTGAAATGATTCCAACACTCCATCATTTTGGAATTCGGCGATGTGTTTCTTGTTAATGTTCCCAAGACAACAATGTCACAGACATGCCTTTTCTAAACCATTAGATGAGTCAATGTGAAATACATTATTGCCTAAGCTACCAATAGAAGTCAGTGTTTCATACACACCATTACAAGGTAGAGCTTCAAATATAAAAATGTCATTCTTATAAACCAAAATTGAACCAATCAAATCATTAAATGAGTAAGTTTCTACCTTGTTTGAACAATGAATGAAATCAAATAATGTTTCGCGTCATTTCTAATGAATAGCAACAATCTATCAAATCTAAACTAACACCACTAGTAAGCACTAGATGATAAGACCTAATATTGGTAACAGGAGAAGATCATTGTAGCATCCGAATATTTAGGTATTTACCTTTTAACCCCTTAGCAAGAGAATTATTTACATTTTCACCCTTAATATGAGAATTGGTTGCAAAGTGGTCCATAATGTCATTGTCATAATTATTGGGCAAGCTCGCAAACGTTGGGTGTTCCCCAGGAACGTTGGGCATTCGTGCCAGAATCCTAAACCCTAAAATTTAGGGTTTGGCCACTATTTAAACTTCCTTAAGTCCCAAACCTGCTTTCTTTTATCAGCCTCCAACCCACCTTCGTCCCTAATCAAACCATAATCCATCTTAGAGCATTCTTGAGCATTTTGTGTGTATTTTGGTGACCTTGAAGGAGAGAGGAAGAAGAGAAGATCATCTTGAAGAAGTGGAACACTTTGGATCCATAATCACATCATCATTTGGTATCATTTGGAGGTAAAAAGCTTTAAACTTGGTGAAGTTATGATTGGATTTTGTTTAAGACATGAAATGGTGTTCTTTTGGTCCCATAAACTTGGTATTATAAGTATGGATTACTCTAATCCATCTAAGATGTCCTTTCAGATGTTTTGGAGCATTTAGAAGCATAAAAATGTAAGCTTGAATGTTTGTTGTTGGATTAGATGTCTAAGCCCAAAACTATTATTGGTATGTACTTGACCTGAGAGTAGCATGGTCCATTTGGGTTGCATATCATCAGGACAATTTGTTAGGATGGACTCTTGAGAGAAGGTTATATATGATTTATTAATATATTATAAGTACTAATATATTAATATGAAATCATATGAGTTAATTAGTATTGATAAAGAGTTAATTTGGAATTAATTTAGTGATCAAAAGAGACTAATTAAATCTATGGGGACTAATTATGTTAATTAGTTATATTTATATGTGTTGGGCTTATGATCCATGTTGGACCAAGTTTATGTATGGATACATAAAGAGTTGGGCCACATGAACCATGGATCATAAAACACATGGGTATGGATTTGGGTTATATCCATGACCTTTGAAATCCCACATATAAATACATACTCCATTGCCCTAAATTGCCACGAAGGTATTCTTGTAGTTGGTGGTGTTTTTGTGTGCATGGTAATTCTCTCTCAAGTTTCTCCTTTATCCATGATATGTTGTGATTCCACTTGAGGCTTCCACACTATTGGCACTAAGCTCTTTAAGGCCAAATACATCAAGACTTCAAGATCCATCAAAAGGTATGTTATCCTAACTAGTATTTTATATGGTTTATATCAAATGCATGCTAGTTGTAGGTTTAATACCTTGGAAACCATTTGCATGTATAATTAGTGAAAACATAGATCCAAGGTATTTAGGGTTGTATGTGCACCATAGGATATTGTAGTATACTAAAAGCCAACAGTGGTATCAGAGCCATGGGTTGTTTTCAATTATACTTGATGCAACTAGCTGGAAAAAACCAAAATTTTGTTGTCTGGACAGCAGACTCGACGAGCCCATGAACAAACGCATCCAACTCGTCGAGTTTGTTCATGCACTTGACGAGTTGGACCCCTTGACAACATATATTCATGTTTTTTTGCCTGTTTTGGATTAGAATCATTACCACAAAGTGTTTTTGTTCATAAAATTTGTTTTTGTTACTATGCTAATGTTTATTCTCATCCAAATAAAGGATAATTGTCAAAGTTTCAAGAGTTATGTTAATTTCTATGATTAGCTAAGTTCTTGAAAAATGTTGATATGAATTGTCTTTACTTATGAGTTTGATCTTGTTCATAGAAAACTTACTTGATTAATGTGTTAATTGGTAATTTTGATCTTAATGTTTTTTTATGAACTCCATAACTTGTCCTCAAGTTATGGAAAATAAAGAGTTTTTCATTTAAAAGCACATTAAGTCTCATAGGTTATGAAAAATGGAAGAGTCTCTATTTTTAATGTCATCATAAAATGATTTTATGTCTTCCATAACTAGTCCTCAAGTTATGGAACCTGAAAAGTTTTTCATTAAACTATAATTAAACTAATAAGTTATGCAAATCCAAGAGTTTAAAACTTGTCCTCAAGTTTTGGAATATGTAAAGTCGCCCCCATGTACACTGTAATTTCAAACCCTAGAATTTTAAAAGTTAAAATTCAAACTTTATGGACTTCATTAAATTAATTAAAGTGTTTAATTAAAGGAGTTAATAATTCCATAAAGACATGGTTTAAGTTTAATTAAATTAAGAGTATAGTTTAATTTATAAGATTAAACCACCAAGTATTTTAAATGTGTAAAATACACCCTTATACTATTATAATATTAAAAGTTAATACTTATATATATATATATATATATATATATATATATATATATATATATATATATATATATATATATATATATATATATATATATATAAGAACAAAGTCAGTCTTACCGTTAGTAGGCCTCATTCACGAAGCCAGTCTATAAGGGGGGTATAAGGTTACTGCCTATAAAATGGCAGTTTAATGGGTGTCCACTCTCACCCACCACTTCCTTGACTGGTGGAGGGTCGTTAGATGAACGGGTAGGAAAGGATTATAATTCTCCCTTCATTAAAAGTCTAATGATAAATACTAAGTAACTAAACACTTATAAATTCCAATCTTAGTTACTTAGGAAAATGTGAATTTGGTGCTAACCCATAAAATTACACTTTGCACCCTTGTGAAGTCGTTAGTGGAGCGTGTATGGTTAACCGACACACTAACATGGGACTGACAATGTGTGGCAATGGGTGGCTTAATATTTATCATAGATCGGTGGAGTGCGTGTGGTTAACCAGCACATCGATTGGGTGATAAAATTAAGAGTACCAAGTCAATTTGCATGGTTATTCATACCTTGTTTGTGATCCTCGACATCCCAGTCACAAACTTGAGAGGGCACAATCGAGATTTAAACATGCCATTGAAAGTTCAATGAATCTCAAAAGATCTAGGAGTTTCAAATCCAATTAAAACTTAATAATTTATTTTATTTTTCATGGTGGAAATTGGTAAATCGTCATTTACCTACCTTCAAATATTTTGTAGCTTGGATTATGACATCCCTCTTCTAAGTTATAAAATAGTTTGTTGGGTCCTAGCCTTAATATTCCATATTGGGTGTTATGTTAAGGACTTAAATCAACTGAAACTTGAATTTCTCCCTCATAGATGTCTAAGTTCAGACAGCTATGGTCTTCCTCATCCTTTTGGATAGAGCTTTCCTAAAGAAGTTCATATCCCAAATGGAAATCAAGGTGAAACATCAATCCCTTTGTTGTGCATTAATAGGACTATACATCATACTTCACTTCCTCCACCTCCTCTAATTATTCTCCCTAACCCACAAGTTCTTGAATAGTTCAAAGTCACTCAAGCCCTATTGGCAAGCAAGGTCTATGTGTGCTCACATCTTGGAGATGAAGTCACATATTAATAAGCCGGGAGAGTTGGGTGTCAAAGTCTTGAGCAAGTTGGTTGTTTAATAACTTTATAAGTCACATAGTGAGTTTCCTTTAGGACTACTATGAAACAGATTATGACATGACCCTTAATGATCTTATCTATTTGCATGGTGCTGTTGAATCAGTAATGATTTGGAGGACTGGTAAAGCAAATTTGATTAGAAGATCAACTTCCCAAACCTATTTGGACATTGACAATGGTGACATTGGAAGTCCAGAAAACCTTTCTCTTCCCAATGGAAACGGATCAGCCATGGTCAAGTCGTTTGAATCAATGGTAAAGAGAAAGGCTAAGTCTGGACAATCAAGTGTACCATTTCCAAAGAGTCCACATATTTCTTTAGCCAAAAGAAGGGGAATTGGCTGTGAAGCTGCCAAATATACCTGAAAGATCATAAGGATGGTAAAGTCAAAAAGGTTTGAGTTTACTTCAGGTAAAGTCCACTATCTAACTATATTAAGTTATTATTTGGAGATTCTCGATACATGATGTAATGTAATTACATTTTGATGTTTTGTAGAATCTAAGAAGAGTAAGGAAGCTTAAAGGAAGAGTAAGCTGATTTTGATCGTGAATATATGGATTTCGATCGCATGGTTCGATGATCAGAATTTTGAGCTGCTACTTAAGAGTTATGATAGATTGCTTAGGAATAGATAACAACATGTTTTTCATATGTATTTGCATTGTAAGGATAAGTTTTTACGCAAGTTTTAAAATAAAAGAAAAAGGTTTTGATTTTATTTATTTTAAGTATCCTTACAATGATATTTGTGAAAAATCGTCGTTTATATGTTTCCATTTGATAGCAATATTGGAAAATGGATTTGATTCTTTCATTTGTGGTAGTGTCATAATTTACCAAATAAGGTAAGATTCTCATCGCCCAAGTTTCAGTTGGATAGAAACTTTGAATCATGCAACTTATATTGTATGATGAATGAGAATTTTCATCTTTTGTAAATTAAGACCAATTCCTTGTTCACATGTATATGTGAGTCAAGTGAAGGACAAAGGGATCGAGTACACATTCTTATGCACTGTTCAAGTCCACCACAAAAGATCGATAAGAATATTCGTCATTATTTACTAAAGTTTAGTAAATATTGTTATACTTACAAGTTTAAGTATAATTCTGAAGCATTGGAAAAGTTTCGATGTATGGCAGAACGAATGCGAAGAATCAAATTTGACAGAAAGATAAAAGTTTCTCAAATCTGAAAAGATGGGAGAGTACTTTAGTATCATGTTTTATGATCATCTTAATAATTGTGAGACCATATCACAATTCATCCTCTAAGGACATCCTAGAGCCTTCCTATGGCTAAGAAGAGGAGTCATGAATTATTGAAGTGGTTAGACCAAGAAGATGAGTCATACTTCGTTACAAAACAACTCTTAAAGTCATACTCTAAGATTGTAACTTGAGTGACATAATTTTAAGAAAGGTTTATAACACTTATCAAATGTAGAGTAACATGTTTCTTATTCTTGTACATTTGAACTTGGTAAGTTGTGATGTTTTGGATAAAACAGAGACCAACTAAGGTGCTGTTTGTTTTTTCTGAGGCAAAATGTATGTAGTCCGCGAACAATATCTGTAGACCTCTGCAATAGAAGAGATGGACCAAACGTCTGCAGTCTGAAAAAAAAACTGTTTGTTTTTTTAACGTCTGCGGGCTACTAAAATAAACAGAAATCTAAATAAACTGATTTTTTTAAACTTCAAAGTGATTTTTTAATATTTTTGACTTTGTTATAAATAATTAACGAATCTAGATTAACTTTTATGTATTATTGTATAAAAATAAAAATGGTATAAATTAACGTATATATTTGATAAAAACCAACAACTTTGGTTGCAAAGTTATAGCTAAACATTATAATTAGTAATCAAAGAATTTGATACATAAATGGATGGAAATAAACTTTGATTTTTTCAATTAAATCAATTAAAAATGTACCATAAATATTTTCTCGAGAAATTGACGACACTGTATTAAATAATGTTTTACAAAATTTGGCAAAAAACTATAAGAATATATTATGATTTTTTTTCATATTTATATAAACAACTTCAATGACTATTATTGCAACAAGTCTTTATTTATAAATTTGTCAAAAATATCATGTTTGTATCGTCAAATGTTTTTTTTAAGTTTTGTAATTTTTGTTCAAATTGTTTATCATTAATAAAGTTGGAAAAATATAAATTAAAAAAAAACTTTAAAAAAAATAAAGATATATATGTTTTTTAGGCTAGAAGATGTCTAAAGATGTTAGAAGGCTCTGGTCCACATCTGCGCCAAGAAGAGGGCGCGCAGACATTTTTAGGTCTGTAGTCTTCAAAAAAACAAACAGTGTGCGAAGGCTAATGTTTGCGCGTGGTCTGCACGGCACAGACAGAAGAGGCCACACAGATCTGCAGACAAAAAACAAACACTACCTAAGACCAATTGTGAGAAATGTTTATCTTGATAAGAATCCACACTAACTCTTGAATATTTGTTTTGTCAAGGAATGGTTCTTGACAAGTGAATCTCATATGTCAAGAGGACAGTGGGAGTCATAAAGATTTTGGAAAAAGTTTCAAGAACTAATCAAAAATAAAACCTATTGTTTAATCGCTAGCACACAACTTGAGGTTTGTCACCCATTGTGTTGACATATTTCTGTTTATGTGCCCATTCCAGTTTAACTTGACTATGCTTGTGAGTTCTGTAAGTTCTCAATTGTTTGCATAACAACCTGGAAGCAATGGTAGGCCCCTGTGCTGTCGGGTGGCAAGAAAATGAGATTAGGCAAGTTCAGTCCATATGAGTTTAGATTTGCCACTAACCTTGTCTTGAGATTATGGTTATGACAAATTCACATGGATAGGAACACATACACCAGAAAATCTAAGTGTCATAAGTTTTCTCTCCGATTCATGAAAATGATGGTGAGTAAACGCTTTCACTAAATAGGTTTTAAGTAGATAGAAAATGTGATATTTGCACTCTCAAAGTCGTTAGTGGAGCGTGTGTGGGTAACCGACACAATAACATAGACTTGTGAGAAATGACAAAGGTCTAAACAATTGAGACTATGATTACGGTATCCCTTTTCATAGTTCTAAAATTGGTTAGACACACATGTAAGCTATCTAAGGAAAGGAGTATGATTTCTAGAAGTTCAGCTGATTTCTGAGTACATGTCAAAGCTAGTGGGAGCATAAAGCGTTATGCTTGTTAAATTATAATTATCATGTTAGTGGGAGCATGATTATTATGTTACGTGTTTCAGTTTAGCAATGTTAATTATAGAAAACAAAAATTTCAATTCGCTTTGAAAAGTTGTTTTGTTATAATTAAGGGAGAGGATTTTATAGTTCATTCCAATTCTACAAGTTTAGATTGAGATTTTAATCAACTTTATTCAAAGATATATATAAATGTTATGTTGGAATGGTTCAACATAAGGAAATTCTATATATGTTGCGTTCTTAAAATTCGATTATGATTACGGCATCCCTCTTCATAGTTCGAATTGTGAGAACATGGCAAATAAAAAGGAATAGAACCAGATATGACTAAAATGATTAAACAATTGTCGAAGACAATCTGATGTTTACCAAAGATTGGTTGATCGTGGACAATTGGAAGTATTATGTAAACTTTGGAAAGGACCATATTGACATATTTTGAAAACAGCCAACTCTTGTTCGGAAGTTATGGTAAAAATGGAAATGTGGAATTGTTTCCATAGGTGGAAGTTATTCTCTGAACCTGTATAAGATTAGAAAACTTAAGCAAAGAAGGATTTTAAAAAGAATGTACTTTGAATATGATACTTTGTTTCCATGGAATTGATCTCCATTGGAATACTTTGTAATGTCTGTTGCCAAGTCATTGTGACTTTTGTGCATAGTTACTACAAGAGAATCATTGCATATAAGTTTAGTATCCAACAGATTACAGTAAATGAAAAGAGTTTGGTATTCTTACATTTACAAAAGGGATTGGGATTGTGAAATGATCATCATTGGAGTCGTGTTCAATTGATCTATTTCACAAAAGAAAGGATCATAGGTAAACATAGTGTGCATGCTTGGAGCATGGCATGACTATTGTTTTAATTCAAGTATTAAGTTGATAAATCGAAACATTATACAATGAATAATGAGTAATCAATATGGTGCTTAGATAAAAGGGTTTTTTATTTACACGTAAGAGTTTGGGGCCATATAGGATTAGCATTATTCTTGTGTTTCACTTTTCATGTTTTAACTTCCAAAATAATTAATTTATTCAAACTCTCCATAGTCGGTCATACGTTGGAAGTAGGTATTGAATTAAGACTGTCATGAATTTGGCTTGTAAGATTTGTCTAAGGTGCATTAGACATGGCAATGGTTGCTGCAACATTCATGAGTGCTCATAAGGTCTGAGTATTGGATTAAACCCACACTCATTTGAATCACTTCATGGATTTTATCACGAGTGAATCATGAGATGATAATATCTTATATTCTTCAAACCTAGAGATACGAGTTGGTTGTACATTGATTGTACGAAAACGCATCAGTAACTTGATGTTATAAAACGTGCCTTTATGTATGATTCAACAAGTAGTTAGTACAAGCATATGAGTCAAAGTTTATCCATTCCTTTTACCTCATAAGGATAAAAGCGATATATGTGGGCCCTTCGATGATTTAGTGATGACACCCCTAAGTGCTTGGCCAAGCCTGGACTGATTTGATTTGTTCAATTAGCCAGTTGTCATAAATCAAAAATCGGGAAACAAAAAACGGATAGAGAGAATGACTATAATCCATGTCTCAGTCTATATGATATCTATAATGGAGGAATATATGATAACTTATCTAATGGACGCGTCATTTGATTTTTTCAGAGTTCGACAACGGCTTTAAGAACTACGATTGCTAGTCGGGTTATGAAGTCGTACTTGCAATAATAGTTTTAGACTTATCCAAGCGGGATACTGTTGGATTAGATGTCTAAGCCCATAACTATTATTGGTATGTACATGACCCGAGAGTAGCATGGTCCATTTAGGTTGCATATCATCAGGACAATTTGTTAGGATGAACTCTTAAAGGTTATATATGATTTATTAATATATTATAAGTACTAATATATTCATATGTAATCATATGAGTTAATTAGTATTGATTAAGAATTAATTTGGAATTAATTTAGTGATCAAAAGAGACTAATTAAATCTATGGGGACTAATTATGTTAATTAGTTATATTATATGTGTTGGGCTTATGATCCATGATGGACCAAGTTTATGTATGGATACATAAAGATTTGGGCCACATGAACCATGGATCATAAAACCCATGGGTATGGATTTGGGTTATATCCATGGCCTTTGAAATCCAACATATAAATACATACTTCATTGCCCTAAATTGCCACAAAGGTATTCTTATAGTTGGTGGTGTTTTTGTGTGCATGGGAATTCTCTCTCAAGTTTCTCATTTGTCCATGATGTGTTGTGATTCCACTTGAGGCTTCCACACTATTGTGGCTAAGCTCTTTAAGGCCAAATACATCAAGACTTCAAGCTCCATCAAAAGGTATGTTATCCTAACTAGTATTTTATATGGTTTATATCAAATGCATGCTAGTTGTAGGTTTAATACCTTGGAAAACATTTGCATGTATAATTAGTGAAAACATAGATCCAAGGTATTTAGGGTTGTATGTGCACCATAGGATGTTGTAGTATACTAAAACCCAACATTAGTTTCCTTCCATGCATGAGTTACAAGGTCTTAATGGGTTAAGTAGTTAGGGTTTTGTGGTTAGGCACTTAATATCCATGCAAAACCATAAAGTTAGAGACTTTATGGTTAAGGACGTTATTTTAAGACTAGATATGGAATATGGACAAAAAAAGCTTATAGATTAAGCTCTTAATAAGAAGGAAAAAGACCTAGTCGCGGATGTTGGGCGTTCCCCAAGAATGTTGGGTTTTCATGGTGTAACACCATATTCTGAATCGTTCCTAATTTGGGGATGTGGCCCGAGGATCGGTTATCATAGGGCTTAGGGCCTTTAGGAAAGAGAGATCTAGACCCATTTGGATATGGGTAATGTAAGTTAGTTGATCCGAGATTTCGGTTTGTGATTTGGAGCCCAAGGGTATAACCGTAAATTGGTAGTTTGGGCTTCTTAAGAATTTTGTATTTTATTTAGGGAAGCTTTAAGGCAAGGATGGGTTGATAAAAGTGTTGTCACACCCCCAAACCAGAACGACGGAAACGTTCGGGGGCGGAGGACATCATGTACAGTATCATAACAATTTCATAATAGTAAAACAAGCAACAACATCCATTGTATTTAAAATATAGTTAATACACGTGTGTTCTTAGAATTGATTGTATGACACCAAACATGTATAGCAAAATAAAAGAAGAGTGTTGTATAGGCTCCGTCTTCTCAAAAACCTGGGTGAGTGTACCTGTCTAGTGGTTCCCTGAGAACACAAGTTATTTTGAAAAGAGTGTATCAACATTTAAGTTGGTGAGTTCATAAGCATTTAGTATTTGAAGTTTGTATTTGTTCCATGAAAATGTTAGTATGTTCCCCAAAAAATCTCATATTTTCTCTATTAAATGAAAAGCAGTCTTAGGCCTTAAGACCAAAATGTTTGTATGATTTTGTACTCTAAAATAGTATGAGTGTGTGTTTTCCATAAATGTATGTTTTTCTGTGATAGAAAATAGTGTACTACACTTGTATGAATTCTATAGTGTAATAGTTCTGGAAAGTAATGATAGGTAGTCCTATTACTTAAAATAAAACCACTAAAGTAATGTTTGTTTTGTAAACCAAAATGTTTAGTTCATGCTTAATGTGAATGAGATTATAACCATGCTAAACTGACTAGTGTCCTACACGACGTTCTTCAGGCATCGAAAAGTTATGACATTTGTCACCCGTAGACCTGCCGGTCCAACTATAGCTAACAGTCGAGGTGGGGGATTGTCAGTCCCATATAGATCTATACACAAATTCACGCTCTCCCTCTAGGAGACTCTGGTTATATCTTAGCATGAGCCTTACTATGTACCATGAAGTAGTGTCTCGCATTCTAGTATTAACTCGTTTACGTATAGTGTGTATATGTTTTCTTGTTCTTGTAAATGAATAATGTACTGGTAATGAAAAGTAATTTGTATTTATGTATTGGTTCATGTAATGCATTGTTGAACTAGATAACAGTGTGAATGGATCTCAAAACTATACCTATTATAGTTTACAATTGTTATGTTTAATGATTGACAATGTTATTGAAATAAGTTTAATACTCATATATATATATATATATATATATATATATATATATATATATATATATACTTGGCATGAATAATTAAGGTTTAACTGACAGACGGGCCGATGATCCTACCCTAAGCCCACAACCAAACAATGAATAAGAGTCAAGGCAAGAACAATAGTCCTAAGTCTGTAAAATCCTAATTATACATAAAGATATATATGTTGGGTTTTGAGCACTATAACACTTCCTAAGTGCACATACAACCCTAAATGCTTTGGATCTATGTTTTCTCTAATTATACATGCATTTTATTTTTCACAAGCATACACCCTAGCTAGCATCTTCAAAGCTATATATAAGTAAAACATAGTTATGATGCTTACCTCTTGAGTAGGGTAGAGTTCTTGACTTTTGGAAACTTGAGCACCTCAAGTGTGATGCCTCTAATGGTTCACAAACAGCAATATGCAAGAGGAGGTTCTAAGAGAATAAGCTACTTGTCTCTATGGTTGGTACAACCGATTTTGGTACATGGAGGGGGCTATTTATAGTTGTGGCAAGTGCTAGGGTTACACTTTGTAAACCCTAATGATCCATGACTTTCCACATTCCTATGATCCATGGGTTTAACCTCTATGGACTATCCATGGGTTATATTATTGGTTTAGCCCACTTACATAATCATGGATCTCTTAAGCCCATACTATAAATATCATTGATTTACATAATCAATCCCTCCATATTTAATTAGTCTCTTTTGACCACAAAATTAATTCCAAATTAATTTTTGGACAATACTAATTAAATAACCGGTACGCCCCATCGGGCCTTCAGTCTATCCGGGACGCCCTGGGTATGTTGGCCTACAGCACAAAGCAGGACCGCCTCAATCCACCCCGAAGCAGACAATCAACACATAGATAACAAATGCTAGCATGTACAAACAATCAGACCGATCTAAAAGATCACTAATCATAGCATCATCCTATATACCAGGATACCGACCTTACAGGTCACTAAACATAACATCATCCTATATACCAGGATATAGATCTAACAGATCACTAAGCATATCATCATGTGATAACAAGGATAACAATCTAAAAGGGTCGGCATTGGTGCCTTCGACCCTGTTAGTATAGTGAGGAAAACTCACCTCACAAATAGTGTTGAATCAAGAAGATCAAACCCCAACTCTCGGATCCAAACTCAATTGCCTGTAACCACCATATGACTAATTCCATTAGAATCCCAAATTACCAAAATACCCTCAGAAGTCAAACTTGGTCAAAGTCAAGGTCATCAGTCCATGTTGACCCAACTCATCGAGTGCATCTACTGACTCGTCGAGTTCCTATAAATACTTAGAAACCGAAAACTCGAGTCAACTATCTGAGTTACCTGAGTAACTCGTTGAGTTCTTAAGTGTCCAGAAGACCGGGAAAACCCTAATCAACTCGCCGAGTTCACTCAGAATCCAAAAGGTGGGTAAACCCTATCCAGCTCGTCGAGTTGGCTATGTAACTCGGCGAGTTCCTTCAACCCTTT
Organism: Lactuca sativa; assembly: GCF_002870075.4. Classification (NCBI taxonomy): domain Eukaryota; kingdom Viridiplantae; phylum Streptophyta; class Magnoliopsida; order Asterales; family Asteraceae; genus Lactuca; species Lactuca sativa. The sequence goes on along the minus strand of NC_056623.2, from coordinate 71,370,187 downwards.
TCTTATTTAGACGCTTTTAAGCGAAACCAAGGCTCCAAACTGTTGATCTAGCCTCCTAGGGTGTAGTTACCACGTAAAGTTGCCAACTTTACGTGCATGCAAGGCCTCAAGAGGCTAAAACACCCAAAACTAGTCTTAGGAAGAGGTTTAGGGAATGGAGAAAGGCCAAGGCTAGATAAAGACGATAACTTTATGACTATGGGGCCTAGAGGAGTCCAGATCTGAAGTTACAACTTCAAATCAGGCTCAACTTCCAAAATAGATCCAAAGTGGGCTAGAAAGGCCCTAAACTCTTGAATGGAGAGATCTAACAAGAAAACGATCAAGTAACGACTTTTTACCTTCAAAAGGTTGCTTCAACTGAGTAGATGACGGATCTATAAGCTCCTTCTCATTCCAAGCTCTTAAACCTTCAAGTTTCTCCAAGAAATGCACCAAACACACACTTTTTATCCTTGTACACACTCAAAATGGAAGGTTTGCTCGTTTAGGGTTTTCTTCTGGACGATAAGGTGGTAAGGGGGGTTGGAGAGAGGACTTAAGGTCCTTAAAATAGGGTTCAAACCCTAAAAATTATGGTTTTCATGCACAACCTCAACTCATCAAGTTGGGTCCTCCAACTCGTCGAGTATGCTTCATAATCTCCGCGGCCGGATCAGTTTCTACACGACGAGTTGGAGCAGCCAACTCGTCGAGTAGGTCTAAAATAAGAATATAAAAGCTTCAAATTTATAACTGGAAGTCGGGATGTTATGCATGTTTGATAGTTTGATGCAAACATAAACTTATCCATACCCGTATAGAAACTCATCTATATCCGATTCCTTAAAGTATAAAACACCAAATAGACTTTAATTAATTCAACTTACCCAAGCTTCAAGCCCTCAAATGTCAAAAAGTTTCAATGCTTTCAAAACCCAATCCATATCCACATAACCAACGTTGTCCCACCCACACTCAGACAACATGGACGCCCAAAAAGTAATTTTAATAGTTTATTTTTTCTAACTTGTTCCCACAATATCTTGAAAAGGAAAACAAAAGAGAAAAGCATAGAGAAAAAAAAACAATAAAGAGACATATTCAACATAGAAGAAAGAAGAAGAAAAGAAACAAGTCGTTTTTTATAAATAGGAAAAAAAAAAAAAAAACTTTTTTCTTGGAAAATTTCCTAACTCTGACCATTACACGTAACCGATATACATTATTTTCCGTGAATGTTCATTCAAATTCCGACCCAATATATAAAGGTGATCATGACAAACAATTTTATAAAATTTACAATTTGAAATTAATTCTTAAAAGAATGGTAAACCAACTCATAAAGTCTTTAACATGCTTATCATGTTTAAACCGAGTAGAATGTAGCCATGAACAAATGACAAACTCTTTACGAAATATGGTTGATAATAAGTTGGAACGTGGACCTATCTAGATCATATCTTATATCAGAGATGCAAATCATACGTGAGCCTTTTAAGAGAAGACCCGGCCCGGCCCGGCCCGGCCCAATCTTTACCAGGCTTTGTATAGGAACCAAACAGATATAATAAGAGGCAAAATAAAGAAACAAATATGAAAAAGGATAGGCTTTAGGCCAAAGAACCAACCTAAGCAAAGCCCGCGGGCCGATCTCCAGGGCCTTTCCTGGACTTTTTTTCCTCTCTAAGCCCATTTATGATTACATATCAGAATTCAGAAACCCTTACAACCTTTATAAGCTTTATTACAATTATCAACCCCATGGCCCATTGTGCAACATTTCTATAAAACTAAATTGTCATAAAATCAATTTCAATTCAATTATTTTAACATTTATTCTGTAATGTTTTTATAATTTCATAGCCTTTCTTGAATGATGAAATATATCTTTAAAAAAACTGGTAACCTTAACTCATGCTTGAAAACTAGTATTTCTTACATACCATGTCTTTATCAAGAATTCAAGATATTACCAAAAGAAAGAAATGAATTCCTAACTGTACACCACGTTACACCGGAGCACTCCCTTCCTGTTCCTCCCTTTCTATTACCGGCGACGAGAAATGTGTCCCGCCGGTGACCGGAAAGATCCATGAATAACCTCATCGTAAACACATAAATGAAACTCAGCTGTCTTCCCCTGTTTTTGCGCTGTTGTGCAATCTTCACACAGGGGACGATTCGAACTGCTTTCTGCCTCTTCAATCTTCGGAAGATTCACATTTGAAGGAGAAACGAATCCGTATCCTGAATTCAAAACCATATTCAAGTAGTTTTCTCTGTGCATCACCAAATCGCTAAACCCATCACTGTAATTGTAACAATAGGGACTGGGGCCATAACTGTAAGCAGACGTTTGCGCGTTGTTCGTGTTCGAATCAAGAAGATTCAAATGCATAAGCAATAAATCACTCTGGTTACCAGGAATCATCCGACACTCTGTTCTTGGCCGATTCAAAACCACAAAGAAATAACAGTTCCTCAGTCTAACCATTACATCGAAGTTAACTTTATCAGTGATTAGAATCTTCCATGGCTCTGTAGAAGGCGTCGATTTCCTGTTTTCGACTAAGTAAGTCGTTAGATCATCGTAATGTATACCTATCAATTGGGACAACGTCGTCTTGAATTCGTTGATCGCAAGACCTTGACGAATCGTCATATTGCCTACATTCGTCTGGCGCTTCCCGTCATATAAAATAACAGGAAACATAATGGGATAAGTCGTCGTCTTCGCCGCAGCATCATATGCTTTCTTCATGTTCTTGAGTTGAGTTTCAAGAACAGAGGAAATGTCCTAGAGACTGGGTTAAGACTTAAAACGAACCGGGATACGTAAATCGATAAGTCGTTTTTTTTATTCCCGTGAATAAATGCCCATCGCTTGCAAATGGTGGCTTGTAAGGACAATATTACCCTCACACTGTGAGAAATTTCATGAAGGCTGGCTGGTCCTCAAGGGTAATTTCATCTAGTTGTATTTTTTGTGCCTTTTGGTAAAAACTACACGTCAACAGTTAGACAAAAATTTAATATTTTTATCTAATTGCAATACGATGACTTTTTTAAAAAGAAGTTTATTTGGTATAACGGGTAAAATACTTATAAAACATTTATATTATTAAGAAGATTTGTGTTTTTTCAAAACTTTTTGTATTTAGTTAAAATTAATATAATATATTTACTTGAATATGCTATATACATACATATTGGGCGTGTTTGGCAAAAGTAGCTGTTAGCGGAAGTGGGTAGCGGTTAGCTGGTAACGGGTAGCTGGTAGCGTGTAGCTGGTAACTGGTAGCGGGAAGCTGTAACTTTTATTTGTTATATGAATGTTTGGCAAAAGTAGATGGAAGCTTTTGAAATATATAAAATTACATAAAAGGACAATTGATTAATATATATATATATATATATATATATATATATATATATATATATATATATATATATATATATATATTTAAGGGTAATTATGGAAATTGATTTCAAAAACTCCGGAGCGTTTTGTTAAAAGCTACATGAAGTAGCTTTTAGAATCGAAGCGTTTTGTTAAAACTAAAAGCTAAACGCTCGTACTGCCAAACGAAGTTTTTTGTTTAAACTAGAGCGTTTTGTCAAAAGCTAAACGCTAGAAGCTCCCAAACGCTTCCAAAAGCTCCGTGCCAAACACGCCTATTATGTGTTGACAAAACGCTAGAAGCTCCCAATCCCTTCAAATAAAAGTGTTATATATCAATCTAGCAACCAATCTTGTTTAAAAACTTATGTTGGAATGACAGATAATTGTATAATTATTTTTGAAATTTCTAAGATTGTTAATATTCGTTAATGATTTAGTTTTTTGGTTTTCCTGTACATGTTTTGTGGAAATCACCCCTCTTCTCAAGCATAATTTTGTGTTACTGTTAATTATTTGAGCCGTTTCAAAGACTTTGAGTTTTTACTTTTTTACAAGTATTCAATGCCCATGTAATTGTCTAAAATAAATTAATGGAGCAGTTTTGTTTGTTTTTTTATGTTGTCTATTTTCTTCTCAATAACATTATAAAAAACAATTTGATCGATTATGAAATTATGACTATTTTTAGTTTGCTAAAACTTGGAATACAATACATTTACCTATATTTTGAGCTTTTATAATGTTTAATCTTGAAAGTCAAACAACAATATTGAATTTAATACTTGAGAATAGCATACATGCATTTATAAACACAATCTACTATGTCTTGCCCAAAATACCCTTAGAGTCTTCAGGGAATATGTGACAACCCGAAATTTCAATCTTGTACAATTAATCAATTCAATCAATATTCAACTTGTTTCGTCGATTTCTAGTGCTATTCAAGGGGTCATTTAAGTGTTCTAAGCTTGTATATATAACCAAGGTTGAGTTTAGGAAAGAGTCGGGTGTTGAATAGTAAAAAATTAGGCCATACACACCTCTTGGAGGAGTGTACGGACGTACACACGGGTGTGTGGCAGGTTGAGTTTAGGAATGAGTCGGGTGTTGAATAGTGAAAAATTAGACCATACACACCTCTTGGAGGAGTGTACGGCCGTACACACGGGTGTGTGGCCGCACACCCACTCCCTTGGTAGCACGCTCACTTTTGGGCAGCACCTTTACCCCTATATAAAGGGTAGCCCCCTTCCTTTCATTCCTTTAACACCTTGGCAGCACACAACATCATTTCCTCTCAAGTTTCTCCAACTTTGAACCTTCCAAAGCTTCACAAACGTGAGTAATCCATCCCTTAGCTTGTTATACTTGAAGAACCTCTTGATCTAGGCCTTGAATCATGAAACTCCCGTTATGTTCTTCATCTCGTTGAAGGAGCGCGACCGCACACTCCTGTGTGCGGCAGCACACTCGTGTGTGGGGTAGCACACTCATTTGTGTGACCATACACACACACCATAGGACCACAAACCCATTTCTAAGACCATAAACTTGTACTACAACCAAGTTTGGGCCTAGGACACTTCATGGAATGCAAGTATGGACCTTGAAAACACCTTTAAAGTTGCCATACGCCTCACTCATGCAATCCTTTGAGGTCCTAACACTTAGTGCAAATAGTCCCAAGTTCTTAGAATGGTTCTTCATCACATCTAGTGGTGAAATACCATCATTTGACTCTTTTATGTGTAATTACATGTAAATTAGGATCAAAGTGTGTTCAAGGCTTCACTTGAACATCCAACATTTCGTGTCGATCATTCATTCAAATCACCCGAGGTGAGTTCATTGTTGGATTAGTGTCTAAGTCCATAACTATTTTGGTATGTACTTGACCCGATGGTGCATGGTCCTTTTGGGTTGCCTTCACCAAAGCAACTTGATAGGATGAATTATGGAGAGAAAGGATTAAATATGATTTATTAATATATTATGGGAATAATATATTAAAGGAGAAATCATATTGTTTAATTAATATTAGTCAATAATTAATTGGTAATTAGTTTTGTGACTAAAAGAGATTAATTAAACTTAAGGGACTGAAATTGTAATTATAAGATAATTGCAATTTGGGCCATGGATTGCCTTTTATTATAAGGTGGACGAATTCTATGGGGGAAGCCCATATGAAATCGTCCAAGGCCTTAAGGAAATGGCTCCATGGGTTGCTTAGGGCTTAAGCATCCAAATTAGGGTTTCCTTGTTAGATAACCCTAATTGCCTAACTATATATAAGACCCTTATGACCCAAAAACGTGGTGAAGACTTATTCTAGGGTTAGAACATGTTTTGGGCAGCCTCCATCCTCTCTCCTCTTCATCCTCTTGCTTATGGTGTTTGTGAACCATTAGCGGAGTGACAATTGTGACTCTAAGCTTTCTAAAGTCAATACAAGGAGATTTGGGATTGTTATTGCTACATAACAATCAAGGTAACATCTTAAACCTATTCTCATGTTAATATGATTACTTGAATGTTAGAATTAGGGTTTATAGTCTTGGATAACTTGCATGTATAATAGAGAAACCTAGATCCAAACATTAGGGTTTGTATGAGCACATAGGATGTTCTTAGGACCAAAACCCATCAGTGATATCAGAGCCTAGACTGGTTTCTATTGTATTGATGCATTATATGTTTGAAAATTTTGTTTTTTGTGTTTCTGGAGGCTGGACTCGCCGAGTCCATAGCTGAACTCGCCGAGTCCATGCTTGACTCGACGAGTCAACTCGTCAAATGGAGCTATCTTCGGGATTTCTTGCTGTTTTTGCTTAAGGATACTTCCCTTATCATATTAGATCAATATAAATCCGATTTTATGATATGTTTGACTATATTCTTGATCTAATTGAAGATATTTATCAATTAATAAAATATTTGTATCCTTATGTGATAATTGATTAATTATTTTGATTAAATTGGTAAATTGTTTTGCAAGAAATCATTAAATAAATTAAATATGGAGAATTATGTGATTAAATGTTAATTTATATTATTTGTTATTTGATACTTGTGCTTTGAAAAGTTTCATATTTTCCATTTTAGGTTTTATAGTTTAAATTTGAATCCAAAAAGTTTGGTTGTTTTGAAATTTAAATAGTTGAAACCCTAATGTTTTGAAAAAAGTTTCAAAACTTTCCCTCAAGTTTTGGAATTTAAATTTTGATTAATTGTTTAATTTTGATGTATATTTAAATTCTAAACCCTAATGTTTTGAAATGTCTCAAAACTTGCCCTCAAGTTTTGGAATTTAAAAGTTGATTAAAAGTTTAATTTAGGAATGTCAAATTCTAAAACCCTAGTATTGTTTTTGAAAAGTTCATATCACACCCTTATGGTTTTATTAATTAATTAAGGTGTATAATTAAAGGAGGTTTAATAAATCCATAAAAGTTTTGGTTTAAAATTTAATTGAATTAAAGGTATAATTATTAAATTTGACCACCTAATATTTTAAAAGTGTAAAATACACCCTATACTATATATAACATTAAAAGTCTAACATTATATATATATGTATGAGTAAAAAAGTCAGTCTTACCGTTAGTAGGCCTCATTCACGAAGCTGGTCTATAAGGGGTGTTTAAGGAAATTGCCTATAAAATGGCGATTGAATGGGTATCCACTCTTACCCACCGCACTCTTGACTAGTGGAGGGTCGTTAGCCGAACGGGTAGGATAGGACGAAACCTTCCATTATAAGTATAATGAATTACTAAAGTAACTAAATGTTTTACAAATTCTCAATCTTAGTTGCTTAGGCTAAAGTGAATTGATGCAGTTCCATGAAATTACACTTTGTGCCCTTGCGAAGACGTTAGTGGAGCGTGTGTGGTTTACCGGCACACTAAATGGTTCTAAGCAAAGGTAGCAAAGGGTGACTCAATGTTTGTCATAGTTCGGTGGAGCGTGTGTGGTTTACCGGCACATCGAATAGGTGACTGTAACATGTGAGGGCACCATGTAAGTTTGCATGGTTATTCACACCCGCTTTGTGATCCTCGGCATCCCAGTCACAAACAAGAGGGGCATATCGAGATTTAAACATGCCATTGAAATGTTCAATGAATCTCAAAGGATCTAGGAGTTTTCATAGATTTAAAACTTAAATTTCTTTTTCGTTTTTCATGGTGGAAATTAGTGAATCGTCATTCACTTACCTTCAAATGTTCTGCAATTTGGGTTACGGCATCCCTCTCCCGAGTTGTAGAATATTGTGTTAGGTCCTAGCCTTAGTATCTCATTTGGGTGATTCACTAAGGACTCAATGAATCAACTAACTTGAATTCGTTTTCTCCCGTGTTGTAGATGTCAAAGTTCGACAACTATGGTCTCCCCAAATCCCGTGGAACAAGCATTCCACATGAAGATCGTATTCCACAATTCGATCGAGGAACAAGAAATCATGCTTCACTTCCTCCACCTCCTCCAATTATTCTCCTAACCCACAAGATCGAAGAATTGAAAGGTTCAATATCACTCAAGCCCTTTTGGCAAGTAAACATAAAGAAGGAAAGTCGGTGTGTGCACACGTCCTAGGGATGAAGTCACACATTGATAGGTTAAGAATGATGGGATTCGTTGTCGGTGAGGAGATGGCTGTTGATTGGGTTCTTCAGTTACTTCCTAACTCGTATAGTGAGTTTGTAAGAGAGTATTATATGATGAACCACGACGTGACCTTTATAGATCTCACCTATATGCTTATTGCTGTTGAATCAGCAATGGTTTGGCGTAATAGAAAAGCAAAGTTGATTGGTGAATCTGCCTTCAAGACCTCTATGGATATAGACAATGACAACGAAAGACATGCTATGATCGAAAAGTCTGATCATAAGAGAAAGGCAATGTCTGAAGTAGTTCCATTCCAAGAGAGTCAATTTGCTTTTATTGCCAAGAGAAGGGGCATTGGAGACGAAGTTGCCATATTTACCTAAGAGATCTAAGAGATGGAGAGTCAGAACGTATGGCTCTACTTTAGGTAAAATCCACTATCTAACTCCGTTAAGTTCCTATTCATTGATTCTTAATACATGATGTGATAAGATTGCATTTGAATGTTTTGCAGGATCGGTGAAAAGAAAGGAAGCTTGGTGAAAGAGCAAAATGAATCTAATCACAAAGAAATGGATGTTGATCGCATGGACTTGAAGATTAGATTTTGAGCTTAAATAGTTATGATAGAGTTGTTAGAAATTTTCCTTTTGAGATACATAGTTTTCAATGGATTTTGCATTGTAAGGACAAATGTTTTCCGCTTCTTTTATAAATAAAATAAATTTTGTTTTGACTTATTTATTTATTTGTTTACTTCCTTGCAATGAAATCGTTATGAAAATTGATGTTTGAATATTTCTATAACGAATGGACATGATTCTTGTTTATGTTATTTATGGAAATGTCAAGAATTTACCAAATAGGGAGAGTTTCTCATCGCCCAAAGTTTCAATTGGACAGAAATTTGGAATCACGCAACTTGGTTGCATGATGAATGAGAAATCTCATATTTGGAAATTAGACTAATTCATTGGCAAAGTGTCAAGTGAAGGACTAGGAGATCGAATACACAAAGTTGTGTGTTGATCAAGTTCACCATAAGAGTAACAAAGATATTCGTCATGATTTACTAAAGGTTTAGTAAATATGATTATACTTATAAGATTAAGTATAATTCGGAATTGATTAAAAAGGTTTAAATCAATAGCAAAACGAATAAGAAGAATCAAGTAGGCAGAAAGATAAAAGTTTCTCCATTCTAAGAAGAAGGGAGAGTAGCTTTTATGCTTTATGATAGGTCTTAATGATTAAGAACCATATCTCAATTGATCCTCTAAGTGTGTCTTAGTACAATTGTATGTCTAAGAAGAGGAATCAAGAATTGAAGAAATGGTTAGATCAAAAAGTCAATCATACTTCATTCCAAAACAAGTCTTAGAGTTAAGATTGTGACATTGAGTGACAAGTATTAGAAAGGTTTATAACATTCATCAAATGTGGAAAGTTGTGATGTCTTGGATAAGACAAAGACCAACTAGGACCAATTTATGAAGTTTTTTGATAAAAGCTACACTAACTCTTGAATATTTGTTTGTCAAGAAATGTTTATTGACAAGGGAATCTTATATGTCAAGGAGTCAGTGGGAGTCTTAATGGTCTTGAAAGGTTTCAAGAACAAATCAAAATAGACCTTATCGATCATCACTAGCACACGAGTTGAGGTTTACAACCCATCATGTTGACATTATTTTGTTTATGTGCTGTTCCAATTGAGTTAATTATGCATGTGAGTCCTATGAGTTCTCATTTTGAACGCATAAAAGGCAAGGCACCTTAATCAATGAAAGGTACATTGATAGGAAATGGTGAGCTGCTTAATTACTTGGAAGACATGGTGGGCAGTTGTGCTACCATAAGACGAGAAATCAAGATTAAGAAAGTTCGGTCCATGTGAGTTTGAATTTGTCGTAAACTTTGGTTTTAACAAATTCACATGGATAGGAACACATACACCGTTTAAATCTAAGTGTCATAAGGTTTCCTCCTTCATGAAAATGATTGTGAGGAAATGCTTTCACTAAGAAAGATTTTAAGAAGATAGTGATTGTAAAATTGCATTCTCAAATTCGATTATGGTTACGGTATCCCTTTCCATGATTTGAATTGTGAGGTTTGGCAATTAGTCTTAAGTGTTTAGACACATATATGAACTATCTAAGGCAAAGGTGTATAAGTTCAAGAAGCCTTGATAAAATATTATCAAAGCATTAAGTATTAGAAACGTGAACTTAAGAAATTCAATAAGCATTGTTTTTCTGAAAGTTAAGCTGTTTCTGAATACATGTCAAAGCTAGTGGGAGCATAAGTGTTATGTTTTATAATAATCATCATGATAGTGGGAGCATAAATGTTATGATTGTATGATTATTAAGGCACGTATTGCAAGTTGGCAATATTAATAACAAAAAACAAGAGTTATACCTTGCAAAGTCGTAAGGGTTGTAAAGTTGTTTTGCTATAATTAAGGGAGAGAATATTATGCTTCATTTCAAATCTAAAGGATTAGGTTGAGAAATGTTAATAAATTTAGTCAAGGGTACATAGTGTGTTCTTAAAATTTCGATTATGATTACGGCATTCCTCCTCACAATTCGAATTTTGAGAACATAGCAAATAAAACATTATGCGTCGTGTCCCATACGCTTCGGGTATAGGATCGATTGCAAATGCTTTAATGTTTGACCATTCTAAAATTTTCCAAATGTCGAGCGCATTTAGAGGGAAAAGGGACTAGAATTAGTTTTGACTAAAATAATTAAATAACTATCAAAGGACAATCCAAAGTTCGACGAGGATTGGTTGCATGTGAGTAGTTAGAAGCATGGTATTGAATGGACCATATCGACCTTATTAAGAATGAGTTGTCATATGGAAAATATGGAAATGTTTCCACATTGGATGGACCATATCTGTGACAACTCGATATTTCAACTCTTTGTAATGACCTAAAAAGTCAAGTATTGTAACCACTTTTGAGTTAATAAAATTAACTTTGATAATAAAATGTCCAAAAATTTCTATTTAAATTCCTTCTATGTTTAAATGTCATTAAACCATGATCGTACGTAAAAAGAGCGCCCAAATCCGACTTCGTATATTGAAGTTAAGATTTTTCCAAGCTCGGCTTAGCAACAGACAACTAAAAACTCGAATCGGAGATCGAGCGACTTTTGGCCGGAATGACCTAAATGAGAATCGAAGGTCTCGACAATGGTATTTCAGCGGTGAAAAGTCTGGCAAAAACCGACGTCAGATAAAGAAGTTATGAATTTTTAAAGAAATTCCTTAATCACGACATTTTATAATTAAATAATAAAAATAATTTCGGAATTTGCCAACGGAGTCTAAACGAAAGTTGTAGAGCGTAGTCTCACCTACGCGTGGATATAAAGACCATCGAAAACGGAGTTCGTATGAAGGAGATATGATTTTTTGAAGTTTATTAAATAATTTATATATATTTATATCAAAAATCCGGTAATATCCGAAGAAGGAGTCAGCATCCTCATCCGAGTTACGCGCTGCGTAACCCCGTACGCCCCGTGTACCCGAGGGCCTTGGTCTCGGTCCGTCCACGTCGCCCCTATGCGAAGCTACCGACCCGCCCCATCTGACCCGTCCCATCCGAAGCCGAGGCAGTCGAGGGCTCGCTCATGCATGACGAACGCGTACGCGCTGCGTACGAGCGTACGCCCCGCGTACCGAGGCTTCTCAGACCCCCTATAAATAGAATGCGAGGGTTTCCGAAAAAATTGCTCATTTCTCTCCTTTCTCTCACGATCTTGCCTCGATTTCCGTGCCCGTTCAAACCCGAAGCTCTGGTCTTTTTGCTCAAGTCCCGAGGGTCGATTTTACTCCCGAGATTCCGGAGAATCCCAAGAAAAATCCGTTTCCCAAGACTAAACTCTGCCCGGTTTTCCATCTCGCTATCTTCAAACTTTCAAGTGAGTTCATACCCCTTTAATCAACCTTTGAAATGATTTTAAATGTTTTAAATACTTATGGGGGGGGGGGGGGAATACAAGTTAAATACTTATAGTTATTGCTTCAATCACATGTGATTGCATTAATCACATGTGATTAATAACTAGGGAAACCAGTGATTTTATCACTATTCAAACTGTCTATCAAACTGTTTTACTTCAAAATGTTTTACAAACCCTTTTACTTTTCAAACTTATTTACAACTGTGATTCAAACAAATGTTCCTTATACTTAAAATGTTTTATCAAACCTATGCCTTCAAATTGTTTTATAGATTGACATCAAGCCGATCTTTTCTTAAAATAATACTTATGTTTCAAATGTCTTATAAAAACTTATTTATGCTTTTATATTATAAATTGCATGCCCATATATGTATAGATGTATAAATAATGTTTAAAGGGCTTAGGAAGGCCATCCGCCCTATTTCCTTTTTCTTGATTTGGATGTGGTCTGGTGGGATTTCGGGTGACCATCCGAAGGTCGTTTCAATATTAATTATATATCAAATATACATATATAGACATAAAAGTACTTCCATATTCATACGTACTAGACACACCATTAGTAAGTTACCATCGGGGTAACACAGGATCATACTATTACAACTGCTAGATCAATGAGTCGGTTCATTCATGAGTCCATATACAACTATACTAGGAAGAGAACATATACAACTATATTATGAGAACATATACAACTATACTAGGAAGAGAACATATACAACTATACTAGAACGAGAAACATTACCCTTACATTAATACGTTAACAATTGTGATCCACTGTATCGGAGCATGCCTTAAATGTCATGGCCCGAGTTGTAGCCAGAATTCTCTTGGAGGGAGAGCGTGAGTTTGCGTATAGATCTATACTGGATTGACTATCCTACACCTTGTTGCTAGCTACAGCCGGACCTGCAGGTCTGCGGGTGCCAAACGTCATTCCGTTATTACGACCATTCGTATGTCGTTGTTACCAGTCGATAGCATGGTGCAATTATCACATTTTACCTTAATATAAATCCGGTTTAAGGTAGTTAGTACAGCAGTAGTTACTATAAAACTAAGCTACAGTACTACAATGATTTACCCTTTACATATTTTTAGTGATAACCTCACTTGAACTTTTATGTACAAATTATATTTTGTTAAAAGATAGTTGCACTTGGGAAATTACACACTTTTACAACAAACGAACATATAAAACAGTTAAGCCTTGGTAGAAGGCTACTTTAATAGAAAATATAGGTTTTTCTGAGAGATTCAAACTTTTACAAACACTTACATACATTTTACAAACTTATACTTGAGACACGTTCAAACGTTTTTGATAACAAACACCGACACTAAAATACTTATGAACTCACCAGCTTAATGCTGATAAACTCTTTCAAAATAACTTGTATTCTCAGGTCACCAGTAGACAGGTACCGATGCCAGCTTTTGAGAAGATGGAGCGCATTCAAGACTCATCATATTATTATTTTGATTTACCTTATATTTTTGGTGTCTAAAACTGTACAGAACACGCTTGTATTAAAATTATATATTTAATGCAATGGATGATGTTGTTTGCTTATTTACATTTACTGTGTTGTGATACTTTACATGACGTCCTCCGCCCCAGAACGTTTCCGCCGTTCTTGGTTTTGGGGTGTGAATCAGTGTCACAATGACAAGAACAAAAGTATTACGATTGTTAAATATCACAAGTGAGCTCGGGGATGTATGGTCAGTCCTGGGAATGGCATAGCCTGATCAACTATGCTGGTCCTAGGAGTGATTAGCATATGCCCTAGAATGGTTGTGATAGGTTAACAAGTCTAAAAACTTACCAACAATACCACAAGAAGATCAGTATAACTTAAACTTAAAATACTATAGGTGTATTTTGTACTACTAGTTACACATATACTATATTCTTATACCTCTCTTCTCGCGTAGATCTAAATGGCTGGATTCCATCACGGCGACCCGTACTTTCCAAATGAAGGCAATGCCGGGTGGATCGATGAAGAGCCCGAAGATGAGCACCCAACCCCTTTGGATGATCACCTCGCATAAGGATTTTCTGATGGATCCGACTCCGAGCCTGAAGTCAACAACCTACCGCTCGTAGGTCAAGCCCCGAACAACAACCCTCGACCAGCTTTTCCAGGTCCTACTCCCTTGTGGGAAAACAACTTGAATCGCTGGAGTGATGAACAGGGTCAACCCTTACCATACTTTGGGGACCGAAGCTTTTACAACGTCAGTGATGGTGGCTCTGCTGACCGAGCTCTGCCTGTCATTATTCGCAGAATAGCTCGTAATGTCGAGCAAGGTCGAGCAGCCATCGACCGGGTCATGGAGATTGATACCAAATCAGGTGTCAACACAGTCCGCATCCGCCGTCTTGAAGAAGACATGGAACAGACCCGGAGAACCAATGAAACCCTGCAGCAGCAGCTGGCTGCCTCACAAGCTGAAATCTTGGAACTTCGAGCTCGTCAGAGGGCTCAGGATTGACACCTTCAAGAGGTGTTTCGTCAAGTGTCCGACCTCAGGGCTCGCCCGGGGAATTCCCATCGCCGTTAGACGATGTTTAGTACATCTCTGTCTTTTGATTAAAGAATAGCCTTTAACATCTGTGCTCTAAGTAGCACTTGTCTGTAAAATATTCCTAACTTTCAGTACTCTAATTAGGAATCTAAGAACTGTCAAACTTTTCTATATGGTATGATGTAAGACCTACTGTTAGGTCGATTTTCCCTGAACTTATTACATCAGTAATACCAGTATTATTGAGATCTATCTAATTTGTGGGAAAAATCTATACACTTGTGCTTTCCTACTAATATTTCTTATTGTGATTTCAAACACTCATTCAACTGTTGGGCTATGGTTAGTTAGTCCATGTGTCACTCTCATGTTGCTTACAAATTGATTCTTACCATTTTTCTTATCTTTATAAACTTATAGCTGAAAGATGCCTCCTTGCAAATCTCCCAGGAATAATCCTGCACCACCACCTCCTCCGCCTCCGGTCATCGATACTGTAGCCCTGAATGCTGCCGTAGCTGCAGCAGTGGAAACTGCCATGGCTCAGTATCACTCTTCTGATGCCAGCAGAGGTGGAACCCCTGTGGAATCAACCCCGGTTGAAACCCCTGTGCGCTCGAGAGATTGCTCATACAAGGATTTCACAAATTGCAACCGAAGCCTTTTTACGGCACCGGCGGAGTCATTGCCCTCTCGCAATGGCTCGAGAAGACTGAATCAGTCTTCGAAATCTGTTCATGCCCTGCGGCGAGTAAAGTCAAGTATGCCGCATGCACCTTTGAAGGAAAGGCCCTGACATGGTGGAACGACCATGTTAAGGCACTAACTCTCGTCGTAGCCAACGACATAGGCTGGGAAACAATGAAAGACCTCATGACTGAGGAATACTGCCCGATGGGCGAGATCCAGAAACTGGAGCAGGAACTTTGGAACCTGACGATGAAGGGCACCAACGTGGTCGCTTATACTGCCCGATTCAGCGAGCTGGTGGCCCTCTGCCCCAATATGGTTCCCACCGAGGGGAAGAAGATCGAGAGGTATATATGGGGGCTAGTGCCTCCGTATCAGGGGAATGTTCTAGCATCAAACCCCGCTACCTTCGACAGTGCCAAACGATTGGCACAACGACTCATTGACCATGGAGTCAAAACCCCTGCAAACACAACCACCCTAGCCATCCCGGAACCCTCCAAACCCGCTGATACTAAGCGGAAATTCTGGGATGAAAAGAAGAAGCAACAGGCTGCCAAAAAGCAGCAAATTATGGCAATACATGCCGCAATAACCCCTGTTGCTGCTACTACTGCTCCGGTGGGTCGGTATGCTGGAAGTTCGCCCAAGTGCAACAAATGCAACTACCACCACAACGGCCCCTGTCGTGAAATGCAGTGCTCTAACTGCAACAGGAAAGGACACACCGTCTGTTTCTGTAAGTTCCCGGCACGACCTATCAACCAAGTCCCTGGCTCTGGCGCGAGCCCGACCTGCTATGGATGTGGCGAAGCAGGCCACTATAAGAGGGACTACCCCAAAGCAAAGAATGCTGGTGGAGCAGGAAGGGTACTAGCTATAGGCCACGGGGAAGCAGTTGCTGACCCGACAGTGGTGACTGGTATGTTCCTCCTCGATAACTCCTATGCATGCATTCTGTTCGATAGTGGAGCGGAGCGAAGCTTCGTAAACCATAAATTTGCTCGCATGCTTAATCAACCACCGCACGCACTCAAAGAACTATTCACAGTAGAAATGGCTAATGGAAAAACTGAAAGTACGAGTAGCATATACTTAGGTTGTACCCTAACTCTAGATAACCATTCATTCCCAATCAACCTCATGCCAGTCTCAATAAAAAGTTTCGACGTTATCATTGGCATGGATTGGTTAAGCCTTCATCGCGCCGACATCATGTGCTACGAGAAAGCAGTCCGTCTAAACCTTCCATCTAACGAAACTCTTATAGTCTACGGTGACAAACCCGGTGCAAGTCTTCACATCATATTAAGTATTCAAGCACAGAAGTATATGCGTAAGGAATACCATGCATTCCTTGCTCACGTCATCGACACGAGCCTCGAAATGAAAGAACTAAAGAACATCCCTGTAGTGAGCGACTTCCCTGACATTTTCCCAGAAGAACTACCCGGGTTACCTCCGCAACGACAGATCGAGTTCAGAATCGACTTAGTCCCAGGAGCTACCCCAGTAGCCAAGTCGCCCTACCGCTTAGCACCAGCTGAGATGCAGGAACTCTCTGGTCAACTTAACGAACTGCTCAGCAAGGGCTTTATAAGACCGAGTTTCTCACCTTGGGGAGCACCGGTCTTGTTCGTTAAGAATAAAGACGGATCATTCCGTATGTGTATTGACTACAGAGAACTCAACAAACTGACGGTCAAGAATCGTTACCCTCTGCCTCGCATAGATGATCTATTCGACCAACTGCAAGGGGCGAACTATTTTTCTAAGATTGATCTGAGATCCGGATATCACCAGTTACGAGTGCTAGAGGAGGATGTGCCGAAGACAGCCTTCCGAACTCGTTACGGACATTACGAGTTCGTGGTGATGTCATTCGGATTGACCAATGCGCCCGCAGTCTTCATGGATCTGATGAATAGAGTATGCCGACCTTACTTGGATCAGTTCGTCATCGTTTTCATTGACGACATCCTGATCTACTCCCGAAGTAAGAAAGAGCATGGCGATCACCTGCGACAAGTTCTAGAGACATTACGAAAAGAGAAGCTTTATGCGAAGTTCTCGAAATGTGAATTTTGGATCCGGAGAGTCGAATTCTTAGGACACTTGGTAAGCGAAGAGGGAATCCACGTGGAGCCATCCAAAATTAAAGCCATTGAGAACTGGTCAGCACCTAAGACGCCTACAGAAATTCGTCAATTTCTAGGTCTCGCTGGCTACTACCGCAGATTCATTCAGAACTTCTCTCGAATAGCGAAACCTCTTACAACCCTAACCCAGAAAGGCGTGGCCTTTGACTGGGATGAGAAACAAGAAAGAGCGTTCCAAATGCTCAAACGAGCCTTGTGCACCGCACCAATACTATCCCTTCCCGAAGGAATAGAAGACTTCGTATTCTATTGCGATGCATCAAATCAAGGGCTCGGATGTGTCCTGATGCAGCGAGGTAAGGTCATCGCCTACGCCTCGAGACAGTTGAAGACACACGAGGTTAACTACGCGACCCACGATCTTGAACTAGGAGCAGTGATGTTTGCTCTGAAGATCTGGAGACATTACTTGTATGGAACGAAGAGCACTATCTTTACCGACCACAAGAGTTTACAACACATTTTCGATCAAAAGGAGCTCAACATGAGACAACGACGGTGGGTCGAGCTACTCAGTGATTACGAATGCGATATTCGTTATCATCCGGGTAAAGCCAATGTAGTAGCAGACGCCCTAAGTCGGAAGGAATATTCTGGTCGCAAAGTCAAGTCATTGTCAATAACCATCCATTCACACTTGTCTAAGCAAATTCAGGAGGCTCAACTTGAAGCCATGAAACCTGAAAATGTGACGAATGAATCCCTTAGAGGAATGGACAAGAATTTAGAAGCCAAGGGTAACGGAGCCTTATATTTCATGAACCGGATCTGGACACCGAAACACAGTGGTTTCCGAGACTTGGTCATGATCGAGGCGCACAACACTCGGTATTCCGTCCACCTAGGTTCAGATAAGATGTATATGGATCTTAAAAAGCTATACTAGTGGCCTAATATGAAAGCAGAGATTGCTACCTTCGTAAGTAAATGCCTTACTTGCGCAAAGGTTAAGGTCGAGTACCAGAAGCCCTCTGGTTTATTGCAACAACCAGAGATCCCGGAATGGAAGTGGGAGCGGATCACTATGGATTTCATAACCAAGTTGCCCAAGACAACGGGTGGACTTGACACCATATGGGTCATCGTTGATAGATTGACCAAGTCTGCACACTTCCTGCCTATCAAAGAAACCGACAAGATGGAGAAACTTACGAGAACATACATTAGGGAAATCGTACGGCTACATGGTGTACCTATGTCCATTATCTCCGATAGAGATAGTAGGTTCACCTCAAGATTTTGGCAATCACTACAACATTTCCTAGGAAGAAGGCTGGACATGAGCACAACCTACCATCCTCAGACCAACGGACAGAGTGAGAGGACCATCCAAACACTGGAAGATATGTTGCGAGCCTGCGTGATTGACTTTGGGAAGGCATGGGATACTCATTTACCCCTTGTCGAGTTTTCCTATAATAACAGTTATCACACGAGCATCAAGGTTGCTCCATTTGAAGCTCTCTACGGCCGAAAGTGCAGATCCCCTCTGTGCTGGGCTGAGATGGGTGATACCCAATTAGCCAGGGGGCAAGCTTCCGACAGTACTCTCACTGGTCCGGAGATCATTCGGGAAACGACAGAGAAAATCGTTCAGATCCGTGAACGATTGAAAGCCTCTAGAGACCGACAGAAGAGCTACGCTGATAAACGAAGGAAACCTTTGGAATTTCAGGTGGAAGACCGAGTCCTTCTCAAAGTCTCACCCTGGAAGGGCTTGATACGCTTCGGCAAGCGTGGGAAGCTTAATCCGAGGTACATAGGGCCTTTCGAGATTCTTGCAAGGGTCGGCCCCGTAGCTTACAAACTCGACCTACCAGACGCACTTCGTAACGTACATTCTACATTCCACGTATCTAAATTGAAAAAGTGTCTATCCGACGAGACTCTTGTAATCCCACTCGACGAGATCGAGATCAACGAGAGCCTCAACTTCGTGGAAGAACCTGTAGAGATCATGGACCGTGAAGTCAAGCAGACAAAACAAAGTCGCATACCCATCGTGAAGGTTCGCTGGAACGCCAAGCGGGGACCTGAATTCACATGGGAACGCGAAGATCAGATGAAACAAAAGTACCCTCATCTCTTTCATGTTCACTAGTATCTTTACTACTTTAAATTTCGGGACGAAATTCCCTCTAACGGGGGGATGATGTGACAACCCGATATTTCAACTCTTTGTAATGACCTAAAAAGTCAAGTATTGTAACCACTTTTGAGTTAATAAAATTAACATTGATAATAAAATGTCCAAAAATTTCTATTTAAATTCCTTCTATGTTTAAATGTCATTAAACCATGATCGTACGTAAAAAGAGCGCTCAAATCCGACTTCGTATATTGAAGTTAAGATTTTTCCAAGTTCGGCTTAGCAACAGACAACTAAAAACTCGAATCGGAGATCGAGCGACTTTTGGCCGGAATGACCTAAATGAGAATCGAAGGTCTCGACAATGGTATTTCAGCGGTGAAAAGTCTGGCAAAAACCGACGTCAGATAAAGAAGTTATGAATTTTTAAAGAAATTCCTTAATCATGTCATTTTATAATTAAATAATAAAAATAATTTCGGAATTTGCCAACGGAGTCTAAACGAAAGTTGTAGAGCGTAGTCTCACCTACGCGTGGATATAAAGACCATCAAAAATGGAGTTCGTATGAAGGAGATATGATTTTTTGAAGTTTATTAAATAATTTATATATATTTATATCAAAAATCCGGTAATATCCGAAGAAGGAGTCAGCATCCTCATCCGAGTTACGCGCTGCGTAACCTCGTACGCCCCGTGTACCCGAGGACCTTGGTCTCGGTCCGTCCACGTCTCCCCTATGCGAAGCTACCGACCCGCCCCATCCGACCCGTCCCATCCGATCCGTCCCATCCGAAGCCGAGGCAGTCGAGGGCTCGCTCATGCATGACGAACGCGTACGCGCTGCGTACGAGCGTACACCCCGCGTACCGAGGCTTCTCAGACCCCCTATAAATAGAATGCGAGGGTTTCCGGAAAAATTGCTCATTTCTCTCCTTTCTCTCACGATCTTGCCTCGATTTCCGTGCCCGTTCAAACCCGAAGCTCTGGTCTTTTTGCTCAAGTCCCGAGGGTCGATTTTACTCCCGAGATTCCCGAGAATCCCGAGAAAAATCCGTTTCCCAAGACGAAACTCTGCCCGGTTTTCCATCTCGCTATCTTCAAACTTTCAAGTGAGTTCATACCCCTTTAATCAACCTTTGAAATGATTTTAAATTTTTTAAATACTTATGGGGGGGGGGAATACAAGTTAAATACTTATAGTTATTGCTTCAATCACATGTGATTGCATTAATCACATGTGATTAATAACTAGGGAAACCAGAGATTTTATCACTATTCAAACTGTCTATCAAACTGTTTTACTTCAAAATGTTTTACAAACCCTTTTACTTTTCAAACTTATTTACAACTATGATTCAAACAAATGTTCCTTATACTTAAACTGTTTTATCAAACCTATGCCTTCAAATTGTTTTATAGATTGACATCAAGCCGATCTTTTCTTAAAATAATACTTATGTTTCAAATGTCTTATAAAAACTTATTTATGCTTTTATATTATAAATTGCATGCCCATATATGTATAGATGTATAAATAATGTTTAAAGGGCTTAGGAAGGCCATCCGCCCTATTTCCTTTTTCTCGATTTGGATGTGGTCTGGTGGGATTTTGGGTGACCATCCGAAGGTCGTTTCAATATTAATTATATATCAAATATACATATATAGACATAAAAGTACTTCCATATTCATACGTACTAGACACACCATTAGTAAGTTACCATCGGGGTAACACAGGATCATACTATTACAACTGCTAGATCAATGAGTCAGTTCATTCATGAGTCCATATACAACTATACTAGGAAGAGAACATATACAACTATACTATGAGAACATATACAACTATACTAGGAAGAGAACATATACAACTATACTAGAACGAGAAACATTACCCTTACATTAATTCGTTAACAATTGTGATCCACTGTATCGGATCATGCCTTAAATGTCATGGCCCGAGTTGTAGCCAAAATTCTCTTGGAGGGAGAGCGTGAGTTTGCGTATAGATCTATACTGGATTGACTATCCTACACCTTGCTACTAGCTACAACCGGACCTGCAGGTCTGCGGGTGCCAAACGTCATTCCGTTATTACGACTATTCGTATGTCGTTGTTACCAGTCGATAGCATGGTGCAATTATCACATTTTACCTTAATATAAATCCGGTTTAAGGTAGTTAGTACAGCAGTAGTTACTATAAAACTAAGCTACAGTACTACAATGATTTGACCATTACATATTTTTAGTGATAACCTCACTTGAACTTTAATGTACAAACTATATTTTGTTAAAAGATAGTTGCACTTGGGAAATTACACACTTTTACAACAAACGAACATACAAAACAGTTAAGCCTTGGTAGAAGGCTACTTTAATAGAAAATATAGGTTTTTCTGAGAGATTCAAACTTGTACAAACACTTACATACATTTTACAAACTTATACTTGAGACACGTTCAAACGTTTTTGATAACAAACACCGATACTAAAATACTTATGAACTCACTAGCTTAATGTTGATAAACTCTTTCAAAATAACTTGTATTCTCAAGTCATCAGTAGACAGGTACCGATGCCAGCTTTTGAGAAGATGGAGCGCATTCAAGACTCATCATATTATTATTTTGATTTACCTTATATTTTTGGTGTCTAAAACTGTACAAAACACGCTTGTATTAAAATTATATATTTAATGCAATGGATGATGTTGTTTGCTTATTTACATTTACTGTGTTGTGATACTTTACATGATGTCCTCCGCCCCAGAACGTTTCCGCCGTTCTTCGTTTTGGGGTGTGACAATATCGACATCATTACGAATAGATAAGATTCTATTAAGAATGAGTTGTCATATGGAAAATATGGAAGCGTGTCCATATTGGGAATTGAATATTGAAAATCTATGACTAGATTAGAAACTTTTATGCAAAAGGATGTTCAAAGGAATGCACTTTGAGTGAGAGACATCATATCTAAGGAATTGTCTTGTAACAATCTCCGATAGAGGACTTTGTAATATCATTGGCAATAGTCTTTGTGTCTTTTGTGCAGTGCCATTACGAAAGGATCATTGCATAAAGTGTTAGAATCAGCATATTCTATAAGTAGCAAGAATTTGATATTCTTTCACTTATAAAAAGGGATTAGGAGTTGTGAAATGAGAATGGTTGGAAATGTGTTCAATTTGATCTATTTCACAAAGTAAGAACCATAGGTAAACATTGTGTGCATGCTAAGAGCGTGGGACAAGTGTAATAATTCAAGTAAGAAGTTGATTACCCGAAACAACAAATAATGAGTAATCGATATGGTGATAAATAAAAGGTGTTTCATTTATACTCAAAGGTTTGAGGCCATATGGGATTAGTATTATTCTTGTGTTTCAATTTGCATGTTTTGACTTCCTGAATAATTTAATTGGTTAAGAACAATCAAATTATTCGAACGGGCCACAGTCGTTCATATGTTGGGAGTAGATATGAATGAAGACTGTCATGAATTGGTGTGTGGATTGTCTAAAGAGTATTAGACATAAGCAAATGTTTGCTGCAACGTTCATGAGTGCTTATGAATATGATTTGAGCATTGGATTAAGCCCACGCTCACTTGGATCACTCCGTGAATTGTATCACGAGTGATTAGTGAGACGATAACATCTTATATTCTTGAAACCGAGATGTGTGAGTTGTATCTTGCAAATCGGTTGCACATTGATAATATGTAAACGCACTAGTAACTTGGTGTTATAAAACATATTATTGTGTGTGATTCGGTGAGTGAGTGCAAGCAAGCATTGTATCAAAGTTTATCCGTTCCTTTTATCCAAGGTAGGATAAAAGCGATATCTTTGGGCCCCTCGATGATTTAGTGATGACAAACGTAAATGCTCGGCTGGGCTAGGGCTAATTTGATTTGTTCAATTAGTCAGTCGTCATAAATCGGGAATCGAGATATAGTACAAAGAGAATGATTTGAAATCATATCTCATATGATATCTAGAATGGAGGAATATATGATCCCTTATCTAAGGACACGCGTATCTGATAGGATCAGGGTTGACAGCGGCTTTGGAAAGCTACGATTGCAGATCAGGATCTGAAGTCATACACATAATAGTTATTAGACTTATCCAAGTGGGAGACTGTTGGATTAGTGTCTAAGTCCATAACTATTTTGGTATGTACTTGACCCGATGGTGCATGGTCCTTTTGGGTTGCCTTCACCAAAGCAACTTGATAGGATGAATTATGGAGAGAAAGGATTAAATATGATTTATTAATATAGTATGGGAATAATATATTAAAGGAGAACTCATATTTTTTAATTAATATTAGTCAATAATTAATTGGTAATTAGTTTTGTGACTAAAAGAGATTAATTAAACTTAAGGGACTGAAATTGTAATTATAAGATAATTGCAATTTGGGTCATGGATTGTCTTAAATTAGGGAGTGGACGAATTCTATGGGGAAACCCATAAGGAAATCGTCCAAGGCCGTAATTAAAGGAATCCATGGGTTGCTTAGGGATTAAGCATCCAAATTAGGGTTTCCTTGTTAGATAACCCTAATTGCCTAACTATATATAAGACCCTTATGACCCAAAAACGTGGTGAAGACTTATTCTAGGGTTAGAACACGTTTTGGGCAGCCTCCATCCTCTCTCCTCTTCATCCTCTTGCTTATGGTGTTTGTGAACCATTAGAGGAGTGACCATTGTGACTCTAAGCTTTCTAAAGTCAATACAAGGAGATTTGGGATTGTTATTGCTACATAACAATCAAGGTAACATCTTAAACCTATTCTCATGTTAATATGATTACTTGAATTTTAGAATTAGGGTTTATAGTTTTGGATAACTTGCATGTACAATAGAGAAACCTAGATCCAAGCATTAGGGTTTGTATGAGCACATAGGATGTTCTTAGGACCAAAACCTATCATTCATACCCCTACATTTTTCCGTATTTTTAATGTTTTCAGGGGGGGGGGGGATACAAGCTAAACATAAATATTTTCAAAACTCATGAAATTCTCATACTTTAACCCTTTTGTACTGGGTTGAGCATAAGGGTCATTTTTCACTGAAATTTCATAGTTTTTCAAATTCGCTATTCACTACGTTACTCATGCAAACTATAATCGGTATAGTTTGGGATTTTTCTAAACATAACAAGTATAGAAACTTTCACTACTAAATGTATGCACTAAGACAGAAGTAGTTTACATTTTGAATCACTACTTTATCACGTTTTCATAACTGTTATGATCACTGCGAACGGTATACATTCGGACTTTCACTACGGTAGAACGCTACTACACTACATGTAAACTAGATTGTACGATACTATGAGGCGCTACTTCACTATAGTACCCTTAGGTGTACAAGGATAAATCCTATCATAGTATAACCAGAGTCTCCTGGAGGGAGAGCGTAAGATTTGTGAATAGATCTATTCGGGACTGACAATCCCACACCCGAACTGCTAGCTACAGTTAGGCAGGCATGCCCAGGGTGACAAATGTCATTTAACTCGATGTTTAAAGAACGTTGGAAAGGTCTCTAGTCATATCAAGTATGGTTATACGACTCACATTATGTATAAATCACCTTTAGTTTACAATCTGACACTCTTCAACGGTTTTATACTAAATAGAACTAAAATACACTACGTATACTGGCCAAAGCCAGGGTTTTCAAACAGAACCAATTATGCAATGGCTTCACATGCAAAATACTTATACATCATGATTGGCTTAGGTTAGTCACATGAGGTAGTATTTTCGCATATCACTACAGTTTTCAGTAACGAACATTCATGGTTATATACAGAATCGATAACGCTAGATTTTCACTAAAGAAAATATCAGATTTTCTTGGAAACATACAGATATTCATGGTTTACTACAGAACTGATAACACTACATTTTCACTAAAGAAAATATCAGATTTTCTTAAGACTATACAAACATTTCTGCTAGCTCACCAACAAGTTTCATTACAAACTACTACTTATGAACTCACCAGCTTTATGCTGATATTTTTATACTGCTTGTATTCTCAGGAAATCAGTAGACAGGTACCTGCTGGGTTTTTGAGGAGTTGGAGAAATAAGAGTTTAATTTTTATATTCTATATGTATATTCTGTATGATGAAATCCAAACAAGTTTCAGACAATTTCCAAATTGATGTACACATTTTTATTTAAGTATTCAATGTAATGGTTGCGTTGCTATGATTGCTATTATACATTGTGACATCCCCAATTTCACGGCCAGAAAAGACTGATTTGTTTATGCTTTGTTTTTTAATCAGAGTAACCGTTTAAAGAAAACGGTTGCGGAATTTGTTCCCAAAATAAGATATGATAAAAACTTATCAAAACATTTCTCAAAGAAAATGTATTTTCATTAAATAATAAAACCTCGGGATGTCATTTTCCAATACAGACACAGAAGCATAAACAGAACATACATTCATTTACTCTAGTGATTTACATCTCCTTTAATCTCTCAGTGCAAAGCAGCTTCGTATCGATACCTGTGATACAATTAAACTGAGTGGGTCAGGCTTGGAAGCCTGGTGAGCATATAAGGTTTTCAACCCACAATAATATAACTATTATATTTAATTATCAAATAATCAATCCAATTACCCACCCCCTTTATCTCCATTTATTTCTTAAATATTTATCCTAAGAACCGATTACCCTTCTCCTATTCATTCCTAAGGATTTCCCTAAGGAATTGGCACAAAGTCTAGTGCTGCCATGGTTCTTAGATCACCTCTGGTGAACACGCAATTCACAATAATTAATGGACATCTAGTTTAATAACACCTAAAGAACATTTAGTTCCAATATTACCCAATGAACCTAGTTATCTAAGGAACATAGAGTATGAAAGCTCTTAATTCAAACAACGTGATAATAAAGTATATCTCGATCCTGCAAAACCAC
Source organism: Lactuca sativa (assembly GCF_002870075.4). NCBI lineage: Eukaryota > Viridiplantae > Streptophyta > Magnoliopsida > Asterales > Asteraceae > Lactuca > Lactuca sativa. Next base: position 71,343,756 of record NC_056623.2, on the reverse strand, counting down.
TGATATTATGAATACATATTATATTTCTAAAACAACATATCCTATCCCGTCGATCCCCACATACTGACCCTATACAATGATCTTACGAGATCTAGCCTAAGGATTCGATATGAATAACAGCTGACGAAGCTGCTTCGGAAATTCCTTGGAAGCAAACGAGGATCAATAAAGACATCAAATGAGGGGAATGGAATAAGTTTCACCACAAACCTTCGTTTGTAAAATTAAAGAACAACAAGACATTTTAAGTCAGGGGTAGTTATCTAGATAACAATGCCTAGGCGTGGTCCGACTATCATGAGGTATTATACCCCCAGACTCTACCTATCCCAGCAATATAACACCAGACATACCTAGCAGTGGTCTATTACCGACGCACTTTATTAAGTAGTCTACAAAGTTCCCTTAATTACTTCGTGATAGAAAACGCTGACATATGAAGCTCGGTCGATCACTTCATAAAAGAAACGCTGACTCCAAAGCTCTCTCAAAATAAAAGTATGGGGAAATACTAATAGAGTATTCCCGTACGCTCCCGTAACCGACACACAAAATTGTCAAAAAGACTTTGTACAAGATAGTACTTCTTGCACATTATAGTACTCTGGTATGCGAAAGAATCGTACCTGAGAACATAATAGTACCCTGGCACAAGCAGCACCCAAGACACAGAGCTTTGAAAAATACTTCGTACATAAAATGTACTTCTGTACGTAGGACGTACTCCACCGATCATCAATCTCACCCCACACGTACTCTTAATAAGAGACAACCCAAATCCCAATCTTAATTGAACTAAACATCCTATTTAAGTCTTAACCCATCACTAGGCAAACCTACAATGTTTATAATCAATTTTTGATACTATCTCCGTTTAGGAAACGCTAATTAGTGTATACTTAACACAAGGTTTTTTTTAAGTAATAGTATCATCATATATACACATCTTAACACATATTGAACCATATCTGATTTGCACGTTGTATATTATCAAATATATCTAACACGTATTTCGGACAATGACAAATACTTCACATACATATGTATATTTCATATTATAATCAGTACTCGTATTTAAAATCACGATTCCTAAAAGAGACTATACACATGATACCTTATCGAATGAATACGTAGTTCTAAAATACATAATACGTACTCCCGGATCTTAAATTTTCCTCATTACCTAATCCATATTCCTGGACCTAAAACTAACCTCATGATCTGATCCATACCCTTGGATCTAAAACTAACCTCCTACTCTGATCCATACTCTCGGATCTAAAACAAGTTTATCTCTTTATCCTTTTATCTCATGGTCCAACCCACCTTTTATCACCTACCAACAACCTCATCTACTCATGTTCTACCCAACATATTTTTAGATACAAAATACATATATAGTTTAACTCATTAAAACTTATATAATTCATCCATTCCACAATCATCTCAAATAAACAACAATATATTATACACGTAGCACGTATTTCATAGCAAATACTTAATATTTATGTGTTAGAAGAAAGTGACCACACACTCACTTGATCAGAAGATGATCGGGCAGCACTACGGCTTGTAGAAGTAGTATCCTTCGGTGAAACTGTGATCTCTTCACACACCGGACTTCTCGCGGGTAGAGCTTCGGCTCGAAAACTCTTTTCTTCTTGGGATCTTCGGTGCTTCGGGACTTGCTTCGGGTCTCGGGGTTGATACCGGGGCTTCGAGATATTTCTTGCACGCAAATCGAGGTAAAACGGGAGAGAGAGAGAAGAGAGAATGAGCAAACAAACTCGATTGGCCCTTCAAATCTATTTATAGGGCAAAACTAGCCATTGCCACGTCGTGGAACCTTTTTCCACGTCGTGGGCTTGGTCGTCACTGCATGCGTCATCGCAAGTTGCATCTGGGGGACTCCCGGAGGTGTCAGAAGACTTGTCACGTCGTGGAACTGCTTGCCACGTCATGGTATCTGACAGTTTTGGGGTGTCGTGCCCCGAACTTCAGAAATTCATAACTTTCGCATACGAACTCCGTTTTCGACGTTCATTATATCGACGCGTAGGTGAAATTATGCTCTACAACTCTAGTTTAAACTCCATTGGCTAATTTTGACTTTATTTTTAATATATTATAAATATATTACTTATATATTATCTTTAGTAGGCCGGGACAGGAAAACTCCGTTCGAAATTCATAACTCCTTCATCTGAACTCCGTTTTCGTCTGTCTTTTTATCATTGGACTACTATCGAAGACATCTTCGACTCTCATTTAGATCACTAAGGATAGATATCTATCTACCTTAAATTCACTATTTACGTCGCGCTGGGTCGCGCTAGGTCATGTTGGTTCTGTCGCGAAACTTCGACAGGTCATAACTTCTTCGTTATAACTTGGATTTTAGCGTTCTTTATATGCACGGAAACCTTGTGACATATACTAAAACTTGGTTAAGTTTAATCCTTCTAAATAATTGTAACACCGTAAATTTCAAGACAAAATTTTCATTTTAAATAATCATTTTATTCTTAGAACACTTGTTAAAAATCTCATTCATAATCAAATTACAAAACATAGCTCCATTTTCACTTGCATAGAAAACCAGGATCCTCCAAAATATGACTCTTGCTCTGGTGTGTACAATCAAGCCGGTGCCGTACCGTGATACTGAAAGAAAACCTGAAAACAACATAACACAAAACACTGTAAGCACGAAGCTTAGTGAGTTCCCCAAAATACCACACACATAACACATATAAGCCACTCGAGGCTATAACTCTATGGGTCCGTGCACCCAAACTCTGTGAACCCTCAGGTTCTAACTCTGTGAACCTTCCGGTTCTAACTCTAGGAACCCTTCGGTTCCAACTCTGCAACCATGCACAGCATAAATCACATAGAAATAATGCAGTACAACACATAACATACATAGCATACAAATACTCTGTCACATAACTCTGGTTACCTACTCAAGGTAAAGTATAGTGAGAAGACTCACCTGGCAAGCAAAAAGCAGATATCTCCATACTCGGATCTCGAACTCGCCACTGCCTAACACGTAAGGCAAAACTCTCATGACTATAACTCTCGAGACTAGAATCAATCCTCTCAATGCACCCTCTTAAGGGTAAAAGACTATTTTACCCCTCTCTTGGCCCAAAGGCCACATTGCTGACCAAACCCTAAAAGTTAACGGTCAACCCTTGGTCAAAGTCAAAGTCCTCAGTCAAAGTCAACCCCTGACTGACCCTACTCGCCGAGTCAACTCTATGACTCGCCGAGTTTCTATAATCAGAACTTTACTCAATCCGCGACCTAACTCGCCGAGTCACTCCGAGACTCGCCGAGTCCAACAATTCTGAGTCCACTCGCACACAACTCACCGAGTCATCCCTTGACTCACCGATTCCCGACTCAACCAGGGAATATCGGGACTCTTCGACAAGACTCGCCGAGTCCAAGAACAGACTCGCCGAGTCCAGGACTATCATCAACCTACTCGTCGAGTTGTTCATACAACTCGCCGAGTTCCAGGCCATCTTCATCCAACTCGTCGAGTACGCCCATGTGACTCGCCGAGTACCACCGGTCTGAATCCATTCGGAAGCATTCCAGGCCATGCAATTGCTCCAAAACATAGATCTAGCCTCCTACCACTCATCCATCACGTAAAGTGGCAAACTTTACGTGAATCCAAAGAGATCTAGGCCATTTGCACATTGGGCTAGGGTTTGGGACATGAAAGCTTCACTAAACACTTCAACAAAGGGACTTTCATGCTCTCTGATTCTTCTCCCTTCCAGATCTGAGGTAGCAACCTCAGATCTAACCTCTAGACTTCCCATTACATCCATAGACAAGTTCCCACAAACCCCAAAATGAAGAAACACATAATAACAGCCCAAGAACGAGATATTACCTCCAAGAGATGCCCCCACTGCAATGTAATTCGAATCCAAGCAAATCCCCTTGCTCCAAGCCTTCAATCTCCCAAAATTCCTTCAACAATTACTTCTCCAAGCTCCAATCCACTCAACAATGGTGCTTCTCCGCGATTTAGGGTTTTCTGGGGCTCAAGGGGTGATAAGGAGGCTGGGAGGAAAACATAATGTTCTTTATATAGGGCTCAACCCCGAGAATTAGGGTTTTCTCCAATCAGCGCCTACTCGTCGAGTCCTCCTCACTGACTCGCCGAGTCGGCTATTTAGCACGCGACCCAGTCGCGACTCTACTCGCCGAGTCCATCCATGGACTCGCCGAGTCACTCTTTCACAACTTACTCTTTTAGCCCTTCAACTCTACCCTTGATATTTCGGGATGTTACAATTCTCCCCCACTTAAATTAGGCTTCGTCCTCGAAGCCTATGGCAACTCAACTCCAAAAATACTCCCACGTCGCGCCACCTAGCCCTAACTGGACCAGGTTCCTCAAAGCATAACCATCAAACTCGAACTCACTTCCTCTTTCCTTGCGGTGTCCTGACCACCGTCTCAAACCGGGCACCGGCTGTACCCTCTGATAATCACACTCAACAATCGAGAATTACTCGAGATGTATCACTGCTCCAAATCTTAACAACCGCTTGACCCATAAGGCTAGAAAGCCATGAACCATCGGATCCCCGATCCGAATCCCACTTTATCCATTCTTTTCTGACAGAAAGACCCACTCTTCAATCTCAGAGCAACTCCCACGAGTCCTCCTCTTGCAATCACATACGCATGCTGAACTTGCCCAATACCCTCGGGTTGGGAAAAACCCGATGCACTGATGATATCCTCCAACATCCCCCCCCAGGATGAACCACTAGTACATATCCAATACCCTGATCAGAATCAAGCTTGGAGTCCCCGACTCCCTCCCTGCATTCATCCTGAGACTCTTGGCCCTACTCTCACGGAACCCCTTCCGCGTCCTCCGCAGACATCCCAACATGATGTCATTCCATACCACTGTCACAGACACAATGTTCAACCACCATACTCCAAATCATCCACTCTCACTACTACTTTCACTTCCATGAACCAACACTTCCCCCCCCCCCCCCGGGGGGGGGGGGTTACATACCTTTCTCTTCCCTTACCCAGGGAAACCACTAGCCAACCTTGCCACTACTCCATGTATCACACATGCTCTGGATCTGCTCGCAAGGGCCCTCGGGTCCATGCGCTACCTCTCCCCAAGAAATGAGGGTCCGACACCTCCTCCCATACAACAGCTCAAAGGGTGGCATACAAATGCACTAATGATGGCTGTTGATATAGGATAACTCAACTAAAGATAAATACGAGCCGCAACTCCCTCCGAGATCTAATACACATGCCCGAAGCATGTCTTCGAGCGTCTGAATCGCTCGTTCGCTCTGAAGCGTCCTCAGACATCATCATGATCCAAATAACCCACTAACTTCCTCCCCGTGACCACTATCCCGGCCCAGGGGCGCGCAAGTCACAAAATTCTCTTTTCCTCATGCGAGAAAATACAATCCAACCGAGGATCGCCTAAACTCTAATCTCTGGTTTCTGCTGCGCATATCCCTTGCGCACCTCACCGCATCTCCCGACAGAGACGGTGACCCCAGTCTCGCCCCCGGTTCAACACCCAGGCTCCAGAACTCAATACTAGGGATACTCAAGCCCAAAACTCTTCCACATCATACACTGATCGGAGATCACTCCATCATCACATTCTCTTGCCATCTAGTGAGTACTACGGCTCCCCGCAGTATCACAACACCCTCTAACTAGTGAGTACTACGGCTCCCCGCAGTATCACAACACCCTCTGACTAGTGAGTACTACGGCTCCCCGCAGTATCACAACACCCTCTGACTAGTGAGTACTACGGCTCCCCGCAGTATCACAACGCCCTCTGACTAGTGAGTACTACGGCTCCCCGCAGTATCACAACACCCTCTGACTAGTGAGTACTACGGCTCCCCGCAGTATCACAACACTCTCTGACTAGTGAGTACTACGGCTCCCCGCAGTATCACAACACCCTCTGACTCCACTAGTTCATGCTCCGCAGATTATCACAGGTAGCTACCCATACTCGGCTCGAATACACATTCCAGACTCTGGAAGCAATCGACATATCAAAATGCCCACCCTTGCGAAGTTCCATTCTCTTAATAATCTCCCTGGATGCCCATACTCGAAGGGCTCCCACTAGATCCGTAGATACCTGATACACCACAAATCGTTTCAACCCAAGATTTACGAGTAACTCCGAAATAAAGGTATCATACCCGGATACCTCAGAATATCCCAACAGAACATCACAAGATCCTGCCACAACCACTGATTCCCTTACTCCCAATACCATACACTCACGACAATACATTTCCTTTGAATCCCATAATAATTTCTGATATCACTCGATGCGCAACTTCAGTGCATCCATACACTCAATTGGAATACAAGGAAGGCGCTAACCCTTCAGAACACACTGATGATCCTCCGAAACCCTTCCCACTACCACTCAAAATTCAAGCAAGAATACACATCCTAGCCCGGGAATTGGCTACTCGATAATCGGCTACCCATATCTCAACCCAGAAGTTCTCAACTGCCCATACCATCATTACGAGCCTTCCACTTGAGACGACTCTGACCACCATCAGATTCCTGATCGTTGACCACCCGCCGTGGAGACACCCATCCTTCTCTTAGACATAAATCACATGCATTATCTCGCTCTGCACCTTCCTTATTCACCCATGACCCTGATCTCATGAATTCAAGCCGCAGATTCTGCATCCAACCCCTAACCGCTCTTGCACCAATCTCTGGTTCTCTCAATAAACCACCCAGCTCTCCCCCACTTAGGGTTCGAACCATCACTATCTGACACATCAACAACCTCACGAACTATTTCCACCAGCAATAACGCACCTGCCCCTGGAAAGTGCTACGCAACACCCGATAATCCCCTTTAAGGAAATTAATCGATCTCATAACTCTGATCCTCAGATGAACTCCTCAAGAACTTTTCGCCACGACTGCCTCTAGTCGTTCCAAATCTCGTACCAATCAAGTACCAAACAACTCAACTGCTCAATAACATCTCTGGCTCATAGACCGAACCACAAAATCATTGCACCCCTCACCTCAACTCATCAAACATCGCTCCAACACCGGGATCATCCCAAGAACAGGGACCCACTCCCATATTCAACACCCAACATAGATAGAAAACTCTCTGCACTGCTAAACTCGACTGAACTCCCCACTGATACCACTATAATACATCCTACTATACTCAAATAGGTGTAGTGTGGTCCTCGACTATCTCAGTCCCAACTGACTATCTGCTCATGACAAATCACTGCCTCGCGGCACACATGCTACCTGATACTCTGGAAGAAATCATCATCAATAACGACCTGCAGGGTTTACCCCCAAACCCAAAACTAAAACATCAGGCCTTTCATGTTCCGCACACGAACATAAATAGCACCACTCTCATAGAAGGTGACCTCTCCTCTATCGACTGATTGCCCAACTCAGACCGAAATTCTCCTCTCCCTCTAACTCCTTACCAAAATACTCTGATAGGCTCTCGCCTTCCCTCTCGAGGGACGCCTCTCCAAATTCAATCATGGCCTACAGGCCTAAAATCCATAGCGTCCAATCTCTACCTCATCAATCGTGATCGGATAACCAGAGAATCACAAGCATCATTCACTACGAACCATGGTACTCATCCCATGACATCTCTTCTCAATATGCTCCGGTGTATGGTACCCGAACCATAGCATCACTCCTCCATTTGCTCCGATGTATGATACTCGAACCATAACATCACTCCTCAATCTGCTCCAATGTATGGTACTCAACCATAACATCACTCTTCAATCCGCTCCAATGTATGGTGCTCGAACCATAACATCACTCCTCAATCTGCTCTGATGTATGGTACTCGAACCATACATCACTCCTTAATACGCTCATTAGAATCTTCAGAATACTCCCTGTATCAAGTATGGGTCCTCTGCTTTCAGTAGTACGGGCCCATACTACCTGCCACATCTACCCATACTTTCCACACGGACCATCCCAAAGCTCCTAAGTAGTTGCTCTACCTGCTCTTTCACCAATCCCATCTCGCGCTCGCTCCCCAGCGAAATTCTCTACCCTGCCAGTGCACTCATCTGGCTAAGGTTACTCCCTAGGCTCTTCTCAGATTCCCACACTTCTCTGCCATCAGCTGCTGAAGAGCTCCTAATGATGCCAGCCATCTACCTCCTGAATATCGTCATATTCGCTTGGTAGCTGGCTCCCATCATCGAGAGTTCCACAAAGCACGAAGCAAGCAACATTCGAGCATCGAAGAATATATATGACTCACTCTGGGTGATAACTCCGCTTGCTCTGCTCATCCTCGGAAGTACCACCGAACTCTGCAACTCTTCCCCTCGCGGGCTCTAACTATTCTTTCTCCAAATACCACATTACTCATCTAGGTATCTCCCCTAGATTACTCCTCTACTCAAATCCCCTAAAGGATTCCAAACAAATATTCTCACTCATCACATACTCAAAAGCACATCGCATATCACAGCAATTCCTAGGCTAAGGCATCACAAATCAGGCCACTCTAGTCCTAATATATGGAATACCTAGCCTGTCTCTAGCATGCAATAATATCTCATAAAGTGCATCATAAATATCTCATAACACAAAAGTAAGGGTATTTTGGGAAATCACCGTTCGGGCTCTGGCTGATTGTACACACTGCTCTTTCTTGCTTTCTCTTTGAATCTCATTCACTTTTTGAAAAATTATTTCTTTAAAAACTTTTCTTACTTCCTCAGTTTGAGTCCAGATTTACCCGAAGGCGCATCCGAATCCCTCAAACCAAGGCTCTGATACCAACTTGTAACACCGTAAATTTCAAGACAAAATTTTCATTTTAAATAATCATTTTATTCTTAGAACACTTGTTAAAAATCTCATTCATAATCAAATTACAAAACATAGCTCCATTTTCACTTGCATAGAAAACCAGGATCCTCCAAAATATGACTCTTGCTCTGGTGTGTACAATCAAGCCGGTGCCGTACCGTGATACTGAAAGAAAACCTGAAAACAACATAACACAAAACACTGTAAGCACGAAGCTTAGTGAGTTCCCCAAAATACCACACACATAACACATATAAGCCACTCGAGGCTATAACTCTATGGGTCCGTGCACCCAAACTCTGTGAACCCTCAGGTTCTAACTCTGTGAACCTTCCGGTTCTAACTCTAGGAACCCTTCGGTTCCAACTCTGCAACCATGCACAGCATAAATCACATAGAAATAATGCAGTACAACACATAACATACATAGCATACAAATACTCTGTCACATAACTCTGGTTACCTACTCAAGGTAAAGTATAGTGAGAAGACTCACCTGGCAAGCAAAAAGCAGATATCTCCATACTCGGATCTCGAACTCGCCACTGCCTAACACGTAAGGCAAAACTCTCATGACTATAACTCTCGAGACTAGAATCAATCCTCTCAATGCACCCTCTTAAGGGTAAAAGACTATTTTACCCCTCTCTTGGCCCAAAGGCCACATTGCTGACCAAACCCTAAAAGTTAACGGTCAACCCTTGGTCAAAGTCAAAGTCCTCAGTCAAAGTCAACCCCTGACTGACCCTACTCGCCGAGTCAACTCTATGACTCGCCGAGTTTCTATAATCAGAACTTTACTCAATCCGCGACCTAACTCGCCGAGTCACTCCGAGACTCGCCGAGTCCAACAATTCTGAGTCCACTCGCACACAACTCACCGAGTCATCCCTTGACTCACCGATTCCCGACTCAACCAGGGAATATCGGGACTCTTCGACAAGACTCGCCGAGTCCAAGAACAGACTCGCCGAGTCCAGGACTATCATCAACCTACTCGTCGAGTTGTTCATACAACTCGCCGAGTTCCAGGCCATCTTCATCCAACTCGTCGAGTACGCCCATGTGACTCGCCGAGTACCACCGGTCTGAATCCATTCGGAAGCATTCCAGGCCATGCAATTGCTCCAAAACATAGATCTAGCCTCCTACCACTCATCCATCACGTAAAGTGGCAAACTTTACGTGAATCCAAAGAGATCTAGGCCATTTGCACATTGGGCTAGGGTTTGGGACATGAAAGCTTCACTAAACACTTCAACAAAGGGACTTTCATGCTCTCTGATTCTTCTCCCTTCCAGATCTGAGGTAGCAACCTCAGATCTAACCTCTAGACTTCCCATTACATCCATAGACAAGTTCCCACAAACCCCAAAATGAAGAAACACATAATAACAGCCCAAGAACGAGATATTACCTCCAAGAGATGCCCCCACTGCAATGTAATTCGAATCCAAGCAAATCCCCTTGCTCCAAGCCTTCAATCTCCCAAAATTCCTTCAACAATTACTTCTCCAAGCTCCAATCCACTCAACAATGGTGCTTCTCCGCGATTTAGGGTTTTCTGGGGCTCAAGGGGTGATAAGGAGGCTGGGAGGAAAACATAATGTTCTTTATATAGGGCTCAACCCCGAGAATTAGGGTTTTCTCCAATCAGTGCCTACTCGTCGAGTCCTCCTCACTGACTCGCCGAGTCGGCTATTTAGCACGCGACCCAGTCGCAACTCTACTCGCCGAGTCCATCCATGGACTCGCCGAGTCACTCTTTCACAACTTACTCTTTTAGCCCTTCAACTCTACCCTTGATATTTCGGGATGTTACAATAATATTCCATAAAAAAGTCATTTTTGATGCTTATCGTCTCTAAATTAACTAGCCCGGATCTACGGGCATTACATACATTGGTTGTGATGCTATACATGATGGCCTCCACCCTAGAACGTTTCCGCCATTCTGGTTTTGGGGTGTGACAGATTGGTATCAGAGCCCTTGTTTATAGTGAAATGTTATACCGAACCTTACATGGTATACACCTATAAACACTAAAGGGGCCTAAGTGCTCTACACTAAAAATATACTTTCAAAAATATAAAGTATTTTGATAAAAGTATACGAGCATGCATACCTAACAGAATTCGTGTCATTAGTGGAACAACACAAAAAGTATTTAGATGTTGGGACACTGCGGTCAAACCTGGGCATTTATTTAATCATGTTTCGGGTGAATATAGCCTGATCAACTATATTCAGTCAAAATATGACCAACATGTGCTTGGGAGTGACGGTGGTGTTACAACAGGCCTAAAACTTACCAACAACATTCACTAGAAAATACTATAGGAGTATTTCGCTAGAGCCAAATTCAGTGGGGAGATTAATTCTTAGTGTTACTACCTATCTATTTTGTGGCGATAACTTAGTTACATTAGTAAACTTTATGTGCTTATCGCAGGGTAGAACACTATTATTCTTATCAGGATGAGATATATATTATTTTTATATATCTTGATGACTTACCATCCTCTTCTTCCTGATTATTTCTAGAGAAAAATGCCTCCTCGACCAAGACCCATCAGAAGAAACGACAACACTCCGCCACCACCACCACTCCCTCAGTTCGACCCCGTCATGTTTCAGGCAGCAGTTACAGCCGCCGTGACGGCAGCAATGGCACAAGTGAACTCTGGTGGGGCTGGAGGTGGAACTGACCCACAAAGACAAGATGGAAGTCAGGGACAACAAAAGGAATGTTCCTACAAGGACTTCATGACCGCGAAACCCAAGTCCTTCGACGGAAACAAAGGAGTCATCGCTCTGACACGATGGTTCGAGAAGATCGAATCCATCTTCGAAATTTGCGCCTGTTCCGAAGCCAACAAGGTGAAGTTCGCCGCCTGTACCTTCACAGAGAGAGCTTTGACCTGGTGGAATGGTCAAGTCAAAACCCTAACCCTGCCAGTAGCTAATGCCATGGGTTGGGAAAGACTGAAGGAACTCATGCTGGTTGAATACTGCCCGAGGGGCAAGGTGCAAAAGTTGGAGCACGGACTTTGGAACTTGAAGATGAAGGGTTCTGACATTGCTGCTTACACTGCTAGATTCTGTGATCTGGCACTTCTCTGTCCAGGAATAGTCACCCCAGAAAGCAAGAAAATCGAGAGGTACATTTGGGGGCTGACACAACCCACCAAGGGAAATGTCTTGGCTGCTAGACCGACTACATTTGAGAGTGCCAAGGATCTAGCACAAATTTTGATTGATAATGGGGTTGATCTAGACGAAGTGGCAGCTGTTTCTGAGCCACATAAGGAAAGTGGTGGGAAGAAGAAGAAATCATGGAACAAACGCAAGGGTCAATCTTCGCAGGAGCCCCCCAAGAAACAACAAACAGTGGCAGTTCATGCTGTTACTACTCCTACTGTTGTCCCAGCTACTGTTCTAACCACCCAAACTCCTACCGGTGTTTATGCTGGGAAATTACCTTTGTGCAACAAGTGTGACTTCCATCATCATAGACCCTGCTGTGAGTTGAGTTGCAACAACTGTGGGAAGAAGGGTCACACAGCTCGATACTGCAAGGTGCCAGCCCAACCCACCAACTAGACAGCGGGAGCAGGTGCTGGTTAAGCTTGTTATGGATGTGGAGAGGTTGGCCATTTCAAGAGAAATTGCCCCAAGGCAACGACTGGTGGTAATACAGGGAGAGTTTTGGCAATGGGCCTGAATGAAGCGGTCGCTGATCCTATCGTTGTTATGGGTATGTTTCTCCTTGACAACTCTCATGCATGCATTCTTTTCGATTCCAATACGGAAACGAGTTTTGTTAGTCATGCATTCAAACATCTAATCAAATGTAAATTCCAACCTTTAACCGAAACGTTCACCATCAAGATGGCTAATGGAGAGAAAGAGAGCGCGAACGACATATTCCTAGGATGTACTCTTACCTTAGGCGATCATTCCTTCCTTATCGATCTTATGCCTGTATCTATCAAGAGTTTCGATGTCATTATCGGTATGGATTGGTTGAGCCCTAATCATGCTGATATCCTTTGTTTCAAAAAATCTATTCGCCTCAACCTTCCCTCTGGCAAAGCCCTCATGATTTATGGTGACAAATTTAGTTCGAACCTTCGTAACATCTCGTGCATCAAAGCTCAGAAGTACCTACGGAAGGAATGTTATGCGTTTCTAGCTCATGTTGTTAATGGGACACAAAAAGTTAAAAACCTCGAGAGCATCCCCGAAGTCTGCAACTTTCCTGATGTCTTTCCTGAAGATCTCCCAGGAATTCCTCCCGAACGTCAAGTCGAGTTTCGTATCGACAAAATCTCCGGAGCTACTCCTGTAGCTAAGTCTCCCTACCGTTTAGCGCCAGCAGAGAAGCAAGAATTATCCAACCAGCTCAATGAGCTGATCAGCAAAGGATTCATAAGGTCAAGTTCCTCACCCTGGGGAGCTCCGATCATATTCGTGAAAAAGAAAGATGGATGCTTTCGGATGTGCATTGACTACCGAGAGCTAAATAAGCTGACCATCAAGAACCGATATCCCTTGCCCATAATTGACGATCTCTTTGACCAACTTCAGGGATCCAGTTATTTCTCAAAGATAGATCTAAGATTAGGGTACCATCAGTTGCGAGTCCACGAGAATGATGTGCCTAAGACAGCATTCCGAACTCGCTATGGACACTACGAATTTGTAGTAATGCCCTTTGGTCTGACCAATGCACCGGCAGTATTCATGGACCTGATGAATCGAGTGTGCCGCCCTTTCTTAGACAAGTTCGTGATCGTGTTCATTGATGACATACTTGTCTTTTCGCGGAGTGAGAGTGATTATAAACACCACTTGAGACAGGTTTTGGAAACATTAAGGGCGGAAAAGCTATACGCGAAGTTTTTGAAGTGCGAGTTTTGGATCAGGATGGTAAATTTCCTTGGGAACGTGGTTAGCAAGGAAGGTGTTCACGTAGACCCTTCCAAGATCAAAGCGATAGAGAATTGGTCTGCACCTAAAACACCCACAGAAATCCGGCAATTCTTGGGCCTCGCGGGCTATTATCGCAGGTTCATCCAGAACTTCTCCAGAATCGCTAAGCCCTTAACTACCCTGACACAGAAAGGTGTAACCTTTAGTTGGGGAGTCAAGCAAGACAATTCATTTCAAACATTGAAGCAAGCCCTGTGTAGCGCACCTATCTTGTCCCTGCCCGAAGGGACGGAAGACCTCGTGGTCTATTGCGATGCATCCAATCAGGGCCTAGGTTGTGTGCTCATGCGGCGAGGAAAGGTCATTGGCTATGCCTCGAGGCAGTTGAAGACACACGAGGTCAATTACACAACTTACGATCTAGAGTTGGGAGCAGTTGTCTTTGCATTGAAAATCTGGAGACACTATCTCTATGGAACCAAGTGCACTATCTTCACCGACCATAAGAGCTTGCAACACATCCTTGATCAGAAAGAGTTAAACATGAGACAGCGACGATGGGTAGAGATACTCAGTGACTATGAGTCCGAAATTCGCTACCATCCTGGCAAGGCCAATGTGGTAGCAGATGCCCTCAGCCGAAAGGAATACTCCGGGCGAAAGGTGAAGGCATTGACAATGACCGTTCATTCCCATCTATCCGCACAAATCAGGAAGGCTTAGCAGGAAGCCTTGAAACCAGAGAAAGTGACGGATGAAGCATTGAGGGGAATGGACAAGAACTTAGAGGTTAAGGGAGACGAAGTGTACTATTTCATGAACCGGATCTGGACCCCAAAGTTCGGTGGGTACAGAGAGGTTGTCATGAATGAGGCACACAAGACGAAATACTCCGTTCACCCCGGTTCAAATAAGATGTATCTGGATCTCAAACAACTCTATTGGTGGCCAAACATGAAAGCGGAGATTGAAACTTTTGTGGGCAAGTGCTTGACTTGCGCCAAGGTGAAGGTGGAGTATCAGAAGCCCTCAGGTTTACTTCAGCAGCCAGAAATACCTGAGTGGAAGTGGGAAATGATAGCAATGGATTTTATCACCAAGTTACCTAGATCCCCGAGTGGGCACGACGCCATCTGGGTGATTGTCGATCGGTTGACTAAATCCGCCCATTTCCTGCCAATCAAAGAAAACTTCAAGATGGAGAGACTTACACGGATCTACATGAAAGAAATAGTTCGCCTTCATGGGGTACCTGTATCCATTATCTCTGACCGAGATAGCAGGTTCACCTCAAGGTTCTGGCAATCGCTTCAGAAGGCACTTGGAACTAAGTTGGATATGAGCATAGCTTATCATCCTCAGACTGATGGATAAAGTGAGAGAACAATTCAGACATTGGAAGATATGTTGAGAGCCTGCGTCATCGACTTCGGCGCGTCGTGGGATACTCATCTTCCTTTGGTCGAATTTTCCTACAACAACAGCTACCATACTAGCATCAAGGCTGCGCCGTTTGAAGCCCTCTACAGCCACAAGTGCAGATCCCTCTGTGCTGGGCTGAAGTAGGTGACACGCAGTTAGTCAAGGGTCAAGTCCCTGATAGCACTCTCACGGGTCCTGAAATCATCCAAGAGACAACAGAAAAGATCGTACAAATCGGAGAGCTATTGAAAGCATCTCGGGATAGACAAAAGAGCTACGCCGATAAGAGATGAAAACCCTTGGAATTCCAGGTCGGTGACCGCGTCCTTCTGAAGGTCTCGCCCTGGAAAGGCATGATACATTTCGGAAAACGTGGAAAGCTAAACCCAAGGTACGTTGGACCATTTGAGATCCTTGCTAGGATCGGTCCCGTAGCATACAAACTCCAGTTACCTCGAGAGCTCAACAACATCCATTTTGTCTTCCATGTGTAGAACCTAAAGAAGTGTCTGTCTGATGAGACACTTGTGATTCCTCTTGACGAGATTGAATTAGAAGAGGGGCTACACTTCATGGAAGAACCTGTCGAAATCATGGATCGGGAAGTCAAGCGTACAAAACAGAGTCGCATCCCGATAGTGAAGGTCCGCTGGCATGCTAAGCGGGGTCCTGAATTCACTTGGGAGCGTGAGGATTCAATGAAGCAGAAGTATCCCCATCTCTTTCCAAGTTCATGATTGTACTTTATCCTTGAATTTCGGGACGAAATTCCTTCTAACAAGGGGATGATGTGACAACCCGGAATTTCAATCTTGTACAATTAATCAATTCAATCAATATTCAACTTGTTTCGATGATTTCTAGTGCTATTCAAGGGGTCATTTAAGTGTTCTAAGCTTGTATATATAACCAAGGTTGAGTTTAGGAATGAGTCGGGTGTTGAATAGTGAAAAATTGGGCCATACACACCTCTTGGAGGAGTGTACGGCCATCACACAGGTGTGCGGCCGCACACCCACTCCCTTGGCAGCACCTTTACCCCTATATAAAGGGTACCCCCTTCCTTTCATTCCTTTAACACCTTGGTAGCACACAACATCATTTCCTCTCAAGTTTCTCCAACTTTGAACCTTCCAAAGCTTCAAACACGTGAGTAATCCATCCCTTAGCTTGTTATACTTGAAGAACCTCTTGATCTAGGCCTTGAATCATGAAAGTCCCGTCATGTTCTTCATCTTGTTGAAGGAGCACGACCCTACACTAGTGTGTGCGGCAGCACACTCTTGTGTGTTGCCGCCCACTCATTTGTGCGACCATACACACACCATAGGACCACAAAAACATTTTTAAGACCCTAAACTTGTACTACAACCAAGTTTGGGCCTAGGACACTTCATGGAATGCAAGTATGGACCTTTAAAACACCTTTAAAGTGTCCATACACCTCACTCATGCAATCCTTTGAGGTCCTAACACTTAGTGCAAGTAGTCCCAAGTTCTTGGAATGGTTCTTCATCACATCTAGTGGTGAAATACCATCATTTGACTCTTTTATGTGTCATTACATGTTAATTAGGATCAAAGCGTGTTCAAGGCTTCACTTGAACATCCAGCATTTCGTGTCGATCATTCATTCAAATCACCTGAGGTGAGTTCATACCCCTACATATTTTCGTATTTTTAATGTTTTAAGAAGGGGGGGGGGGGGGGGAGAATACAAGCTAAACATAAATGTTTTCAAAACTCACGAAATTCTCATACTTTAACCCTTTTGTACTGTGTTGAGCATAAGGGTCATTTTTCACTGAAATTTCATAGTTTTTCAAATTCGCTATTCACTACGTTACTCATGCAAACTATAATCAGTATAGTTTGGGATTTTTCTAAACATAACAAGTATAGAAACTTTCACTACTAAATGTATGCACTAAGACAGAAGTAGTTTACATTTTGCATCACTACTTTATCACGTTTTCATAACTGTAATGATCACTACGAACGGTATACATTCGAACTTTCACTACGGTAGAATGCTACTACACTACATGTAATTTAGATTGTATGATACTGTGAGGCTCTACTTCACTACTGTACCCTTAGGTGTATAGGGATAAATTCTATCATAGTATAACCAGAGTCTCCTGGAGGGAGAGCGTGAGATTTGTGAATAGATCTATTTGGGACTGACAATCCCACACCCGAACTGCTAGCTACAGTTGGGCAAGCATGCCCAGGGTGACAAATGTCATTTAACTCGACGCTTGAAGAATGTTGGAAAGGTCTCTAGTCATATCAAGTATGGTTATACGACTCACATTATGCATAAATCACCTTTAGTTTACAATCTGACACTCTTCAACGGTTTTATACTAAATAGAACTAAAATACACTACGTATACTGGCCAAAGCCAAGGTTTTCAAACAGAACCAATTATGCAATGGCTTCACATGCAAAATACTTATACATCATGATTGGCTTAGGCTAGTCACATGAGGTAGTATTTTTGCATATCACTACAGTTTTTAGTAACGAACATTCATGGTTTTATACGGAATCGATAACGCTAAATTTTCACTAAAGAAAATATCGGATTTTCTTGGAAACATACAGATATTCATGGGTTACTACAGAACTAATAACACTACATTTT